>NC_056747.1:1179467733-1179615233 GCF_019279795.1 Protopterus annectens | reverse complement strand
TGGCATAGATAATCATGCAATTGTCCTGTGATCCCACTGTTTGGCATCTCCCTGGACTACCATGGTGGGGTTTGCAGCCATGTGGCCTAGTGGCTAATATGGGGCACATATTAGTGAAAAGAGTACCTGTTGTCTGAAGTTTCTGTTAGATCTGTACAAGTAGCCCAGTATAGATCTCTGCAAACAGCTGAATAGCACACTATATATTTCCCACTATATTTCCTTGCATACATATGGCAGGTCCATACATATGCTACCATATTATAGAACCCCTTACATGTGGTGTATAGGAGAGTGACTTACCTTGTGAATGCAGCAGTTGACAGACCTGTAGTTCGGGGCTGACTATGTCTGATGCAGGCAGTCCACAGCCAATGCATGGTGAGGTACAGGTTGTGTGGCCTGGCTGGCATCATTTTACTGATATGTATGTGAATCGGAGTATGGTGTCAGTCCCTAGGGCCCTAGGTTGTCAGCGCATGTGCTATGCATTGTCTCTTGGCCAAGCCCAGGGCATATTGGGCACTTCTACAGCTGTCTACTGGGACAGCCTTAAGGGGTTCCTCCTCCGAGTCCCCCTGTGGGTGCAGCTGTGGTGGCCTAGGCACTGGTGGGAAGCTGTGTATCCCTTCCCTTTGCTGATCATGCTGCAGCTGTTTCCACAGGATCATATCATGTAGCATGGCACATACTGTGAACATCTGTGCACATGTGGCGGGAGAGTACTGCAAGGCTCCATCAGATATATTCAGGCACTGGAACCATGACTGTAACAGCCCAAACACATGCTGTATGATGATTTTGGTTTATGTGTGTGCCTCATTATGCCATTCCTCAGTGGGTGTGTGTGCATTTCTGATGGGTGTCATCATCCACGGTTCCAGTGCATAGCCAGCATTCCCAAGTAAATGGCCATGTGGAATGTCCACCCTAGCAAACATCTGGTACAGCTGTGATGTGTGCCAGATATGGGAGTAGTGATAACTGCCAGGGCTGCCAGCACACATATTCATGATAATGCCCTGGGCATTGCATATGACCTGGCAGTTGATGGAGTGATACCCCTTGGGGTTGACGCAGATTCTACACTCCTCACCAGGTGGTGCCTTGATGTGTACATGAGTGCAATCTATGAGACCCAGTACCTCAGGGTAGTGTGCTACATGATAGAAGAGTTGCATACTGCTGGCCCTCTCCTCAGGGGTGTGGGGAAGATAAATGTGCTCACTGGCATGTGGTAGCATGGCATCCAGGAACTGGTGGAGTACCCTGGAAGCAGATGCCTGTGAGACCCCCATCATGTCCCCAGTTGGTCTTTGGAAAGTACCTGTAGCTAGTATCCTAAGGGCTACACATACCTTTGTTCCTACTGGGATGGGTTCCTCTCTGTTCACTCTGGGTCTGAGTTGAGGGCTCACTGAGTTGTTGTAGTATGTCCCTGTCCACCCTGTAGCACTCTACAATCTCCAGCTCATGTAGCTCCTATTAGGATACCCTGGGCCTGAACACTCTTCTCCTTCTCAGTCTAAGCCTATAGTCAGCATCAACAGCAGCTGCATTGATCTCAACATCTAGCACATACAGATGTAGCAGACCTGCATTAGCCCCTAGCATTCTCTAGGTTAAAATTCCCAAGTCTGCACTCCAATGGTGCTGACTATGGGGAAAATCAGATTGTAAGGTGTATGCATACTTTATGGTGCTTTGCTGTAGGTGTACTATGTGTGATTGGCTAGCTTTGATGCATTCCACCTGCCAAGTACATCATTAAGGGGTTTAATGGCCCTAGTTTAAGTGTAACTGGGCTCATCAGCAATTAATATATCACTGGCTTTCTCAACCAATTTTTTTTGACAGCCTTCCTTGTTGAGCACTGTGGCATGCCATGCAAACCTACACCACAAAGACAAACAAAGCTCAGCAGTAAATAGACACACCTCCATGACAAGTCATGCTCAGCATGACTGCATGCCATGCAAACATGCTAAGACTGACAGAAACATACACCCCTAAGGTAAACAAAGCTTAGCATGCTCCAGACACACAACCCTGCTGAGGAGAGTGGTGCCCTGCGCAAACAGGGACCGCTGAGCTCCAATGAACGTAAAGGTTTGCAGACACACCCTCTTTTGATATCAGCTACCTCTCCTGTGGACACCAACATGGCTCTGAGCCTACATGGATGTGATCTGCAGACACAGATACGCATTTGTGCCATTCAGTAACCCCAGCTCATTTGCATACAGATCCATGCACAGTATCTGGTAACTACACAGATTCAGGCCCTGCCTAGTTATCAAACACAGCAGTCCTACATTGTACATACCGCACACAGGGTCCTGTAATGCATTATTGTTACATACTCACAAATTCTGTTTTTTATAATATTTTTTATTTTTTGTCCATAACGGCATGTTTGTGCACTGCGGTGCACCGTGCAAGCATACCCATAAAACAAATTATTTTACATTATTTTGCATATGGTTTTGGACACACAGTGGTTACTTTTGCACATGTGTCCTCTATACTATTTCTGTCACCATAACTCCACTTTTACAGCCCCTGGTGTCATTTCTGCTTTTTGTACAGGGGCTTTTTCTGTGTCCATTGCAGACACCAACACGGGGTCTGCACGACTGCCTATTTGCATGCTGGATCATTCTACCTGCCATATTTGCATGCATTTCACCTGCTTATGAAGTGATTTGCATGCCACAGACCATGTTACCACTTTCCCAAAACTATACAGTACACACTGAACCATCTGAAACCCACGTCAACTATATATACCAACTCTGGGATCAAATTACAGTGGGGAATAGGGCATATTTCCCCATGATGGGTAAGTGTTTACTTACCCTGGGAAAAAGTCCTTGATTTGGGAGGGATACAAACTTTCGTTATTTTTGTCTCGCGAAAATAACGTTTGGAATTCTGGTCTTTTGATGTTTCAAAGGGAATCCATATATATATATATATATATATATATATATATATATATATATATGTATGTATATATATATATATATATATATACATATATATATATATATATATATATATATATATATATATATATATATATATATATATGGGAACACTTCACAATACCGAAATCCTGAAAGATCAAATTTCATATGGCCGAGACCATATTATTGACCTTTAGGAATTCTGACATTGGGAACGGAGATCTGCATACAGTGCTGAATGGGAGATTTCCCTTTTTCCTTGCTGTAGTGCGATCTTGGAGTTGGAATGTTTAAGTAGTGGGGGTGAGGGGTGTGCAGGAGGGCTTGCTCCCCACCGCAGAAACATTTAAATTGTTGTTTTTTTTTTTTTTTTGGATTTGTTTTGGAATTTCAATTTTCCGAAACATTGATCATATGGTCTCGATCATATGAAATTCGATGTTTTGGAATTTCGAGATTCTAAAGTGATATATATACATATATGTGTATATATATATATATATATATGTATATATATATATATATATATATATATATGTATATGGTTCATATTATATTATCAAAATTCCAAAAGTTCAAACACCAGATGTTCGAACTTGGAAGATCGAAATGTAATAACATCGAAACATCAGAGCAGCAAATTTTTTCCAAGGGAAAGAATTTGCTGTTCGAAAAACACACACACAACACTAGCACACCAAAAACCTTATAAACCTACACTAAACCTTACATACACAACTACCTATGCACTAACCTTAAACCAAACGCTAACCCTAAGGTCCGTCACTATCGCACACTTACCTTACCCGCACCCTAACCCTAAAGTCCGTCACTATTGCACACTTACCTTAGCCGTGCCCTAACCCCATAGTCTGTCACAATCACACACTTACCTTACCCCATTCCATAACCTTTGCCCACAGTGGAGAAAATGTCGAAGCTGCAGAAACATCCAACCAAATTCTTCCCCTGGGAAAGAATTCAGACTTCAGCGGCTTCAACATTTTCACCTTTTGAACTTCCAGGTTCAAACTTCTGGTGTTCGACCTTCTGGAAGTTCAGTTAGGTAATAGAAACCCTATATATAGATATTTTTTTTCTCTTTTTTCTCTCTATAACATAAATATTGCACATTTAAAATCCAGCATAAAAATACATTCTATCATACACTAGAACTTTTGACCTAATAAAAACACATTTCAAATCTTGGTGGTCATTTAGCCCTGTACTTTTCTCTCCCGCCAAATGTATTTTCCATTCACCTTCGAAACATTCAAGTAATACTTATGATTCCTGATGTAGTGAGTTAAATCTTCTTTGCCTAAAACAAAGAATTGAAACTTCCTAAATTCTTGGCATAGCCCTGCATGCTTTGCAAATGTATTTATTGCTGTCTTTATTTTTTATGGTAGTTGCATGCTCATAAATTCTGTTCACTAATTTCCTGGTGATCTTTCCAATATGATAACTTGAGCAAGATTCACAGGTAGCCAAGTAAACAACATCATGAGAATCATAACTAAATCTTTCCCTGGCTACTATGGTTTTGTTAACCGCTTTTAAATACATACTAAAAGTGGTGCTTAAATACCTACAATGCTTACATTTCCCACATTTATATGTCCCACATTTCTTTTTGATATCTAAATTAGAAACACAAGTTCTTTCTAAAAAAATCTTTACTATTCAAAGATGTTTTTGTAAGTAAATGTTTTGTCTAAAGGCTTTTTGTTCATTGCCACACAGAAAGCAAATTTAACTAAAGTTTTAGTGGATCTTAAACTATACATTCAGAAGTTAAATTCAAAATATTTATCAAAAGTCATTTTAATAGAAGAGAAAAAGAAGTTTCAGTTAAGATTACATATAACCCTACTTTACTCAGTGCACTGCAAGTCTTTCATGACATCCGTGGAAATGATTCAAGAGCGAATTTATGTCTTAAACCAAGGTTTTACAGTTTAACATTTAATGAGAGAAGAGGATTGAAACAGCTTTCACATAAGAGTCATGAAAGCTGACAAAGGTGGGGCATTAGTGATTATGGATACCACTGTTTATGTCAATGCCATTGAACAACAGGGTAATACTGACCCTGACCTTTACAATTTTTTAAAGTAAATCAACCAAAAATGGCAAGACTGTTTGACATCCCAAAAATCCATAAAAACAAAGAGAACCCACCTTTTAGACCAATAGTCGTGGCTGACATTTACAATACAGAGCCCATCTCAGTGTTTCTAGATCACGTTCTTAACCCTGTTGTACACAGATTTTAGGAAGTTTCAATTCTTGTTTTAGACAAAGTAGATTTAACTCAGTACAGCAGGAGTCATAATGTGTTAGTTCACTGCTGTGAAGCCGAATGGCAAATACATTTGTCAGCTGACAGTCTAGGGCTAAATGACCATATAAGTTCAAAATGTTTTTTATTAACTCAGAAGTTGTAGTGTTTGATGGAATGTATTAATATGTTGGATTTTAAAAGTGCAATATTTATGTTATAAAGAAAAATATGCATATATATATATATATATATATATATATATATATATATATATATATATATATATATATATATATATATATATATATATATATATATGCTGTTCATAGTGACTTTATACATGTTACTGTGTTTTTAAGGAAGTTTTCTAAAGTCATTCATTCACAAATTGGAAGTGGATACAGACTGGCTGATCCAGTCATGTGGCACTCCAATTTTAAATTCACTACAAGGTTTTAATTTTATAGAATCTGATGAAGTTCTAAAGTAAAAACAGAATGAATGTGTTAAATACTTTTGATCTCTAGCTTGCAGTCATTTCAGTAGAGTTTTTGGTTCATTATTAGTTTGAATTTTCTATGCTGCAGTTTTTGTTGTTTTTGGTGTGTTTTGTTTGCGGAGTGGCAGGCTTGCTGGGCGATACATTATCTCAAGACATAAATTTGGATTTATCAAGACATATTGTGCCAGACGAACTTATTTTTTGACACTGAAACTTACTTCTGCCATATCTGAAATATGCAGCTTGTTGAAAGGTGTCAAAGCTGGTAGCAGTTCAGTGGACAAGGGTAAACTACCAGGAAAGAGTGGAAACAACTACGCTTCTCATGGTGCTATAGTTTTCGGAGAGTCACCTTTGTGGGATTGAACTGACAGCTCTACAGTTGCACCAATAGCATATGTGGGGTAAAGAACAACTGGCAGTAACACAAGGACCATGTTTAAACCACAAGAGAGAAGCACTCATCATAATGCATCATGGACTGAAGAGCTAGTTGCAGACCCTACTTATTGTTGAAGTACGGTCAGTTCCATGGCTGCAGTACAAGGTAAGAGCACAGATGTTAGAGATTTAATTCATAATGTTGCAAACCCTTTTTATGAAGCTGGTTTGGTTCAGGTTCCAACAAATATAATAGACTTTCCATCTGCTTCTGAGAACAGTAAAACAGAGATTTATAAATTGGAAAAAAATATACTTAAACTAAAATCCTTACAATACGAGATACACTGCCTATAGGAGTGTATCAAAAGAGAACATGTCCCCTTTGGACATACAATCTTTAAATTTCCAAATGGAACAGTACTGGGAGACAGGTTATACCAGGAAATGGTTAAACTGTTGAACAACACATGTGCTACTATGATGAAATTATTGGTCGAAGACTATCTAAAGAAAGTCATGGCACTTGAAGAAAGTATTCAGGTGTTAAATGATTCTGTGAAAAACAATGTTTATTTTTCACAGTTTAACACTCTTTATTATGACATCAGTACCAAAACTAGTAGATTAGTCTCCGGAATAATAAATAAATAACAGAATAAATTGCAGAGATGCAGAGGCTTGTCATTTGGGAACAGCATATGTTTTAAAAGGAAAGAGACTCGGCCATCATAAACATAACCAGGGACATGCTACAGATGAAACCAATGGTATTGATAGGACCAATGTAGTAAATATACAGCCTAAGAACATTGGAGTACCTACTCTAGCCTCACACTCGAATATAATAAATGACAACCCCCCCCCAGTCCTATCTTTAACCCCTTTTGTTCTGAATCCTCCAAAACAAATGAGGACTCCACAATGGCATTAGACAGGAGGGGGCTGAGTAAGTGAGAAAGGAGGAGGGAAAGAAAAGAACTAAGTAACATATAGGGTATTATCAACCTAAGTAGCTTGAACTTGAACATTAATCATGTTTCTGTTTTCTCTAAAGGTTTTTCGTTCATTCGTTTATTCCCATACAGAAATCAAATTTATCTAAAGTTTTAGTGGCTCTTAAACTTAACATTCAGAAGTTAAATTTAAAATATTTATTAAAAGACATTCCACGTTTTAATAGAAGAGAAAAATAAATTTCAGTTAAGATTACATATAACCCTACTTTACACAGTACACTACAAGTCTTTCATAACATTTGTGAAAATGATTTAAGAGCAAATGTATGTCTTAAATCAAAGTTTTATGATTTAACATTTAATGAGAGAAGAGCATTGAGACAGCTTTCTGTGAATAAGGACATAAGAGTCATGAAAGCTGACAAAGGTGGGGCATTAGTGATTATGGATACCACTGTTTATGTCAATGGCATTGAACAACTTTTATCAGATGGCACCTGTTATGGAGAAGTGTTAGAAGGTGATGTTACTAAAGCATTTTCTAAGACTGATGCTGGTTTATTTGATCTACTGAGACAGGGTAATACTGACCCTGACCTTTATATTTTTTTAAAGTCAATCAACTGAATATAGCAAGACTGTTTGGCATCCCAAAAATCCATAAAAACAAAGAGAACCCACCTTGTAGACCAGTAGCTGTGGCTGACTTTTACAAGACAGAGCCCATCTCTGTTTCTAAATCACATTCTTAACCCAGTTGTTCAGAAACCAGACTTTTATCCTAAGGATTCATGATATTTACTGGAACTACTCAGGGAAGTAAAAAATATAGACAACAATTCTATTTTTGCTTCAATAGATGTGGCTTCATTGTCTACCTGTAGCCATTAGAACACTGGAATTCAATTCATAAGACGGTATTTAATGAAGTTCACTGTGTTTGACAATGAATTTATTAACACCGTATGTGCATTACTAGAAAGAATGTTAAACATTATTTTTATGTTTCAGAAGAAATTATACAAATAGAAGATGGGCAACAATGGGAGCTAGAGTAGCTCCCATATTTGCTAACCTGGTTATGTAATGTTGGAAACAAAGTTTTGTCAAACGTCATAGTTTTTTTAACAAAGTATTATTTTATAAATGTTTCATTGATTACCTGTTTTTTTTTTTATATGGGAAGGCAATACTTATAAATTTTTATCATTTTTTGACTACGCCAGTACAAGTACCATCGTTTAAAAATTCACAATCAGTGGAACAGGAAAATATATTACATTTTGAATATAAATTGAATCTTAGATGAAGATACTGGTACAATGTCTAGTAAAATATGTAGAAAGGAAACTTTTGTTAACAATTATTTATACAAGACAAGTCAACACCAGTTTCACATGAAAAGGGGAGTTATAAAAGGTTAATTTATAAGGCTAAGTAGACAGACTAGTAAGGACGAGAGTTTTGTAAAAGAAGCTGAGCACCTCAAGACCCCTTTTTTAGCAAGAATTTATAAATCTAGTTTATTGATTCAAAGAAGTTATTGGACTTAGGCCCAGAGAAAGCCAAACCCATTTTAAGTACCAGTTTAATTACTAACTCACTAGTTCAAGACATTTCAGAAGTTGTTGAAGAGTCATCTGAGACATTATATAGGGGGGTTTTCCCATTACCAATTTCCATCAACATAACTGCTGCAAAGAAGATCCCGAACAACAACTGGAAAATCATTTTAAGAAACAAGGAGATGATGACTGTATTTGGAAGTAAGTCACCATTTACTTACAAAAAATCTTTGAATATTTAAAGATTTTTTAGAAAGAACTTGTGTTTTTAATTTAGACAGCAAAAAGAAATGTGGGACATACAAGTGTGCAAAATGCAAGCATTGTAAGTATTTAACCACCACTTGTAGTATGTATTTAAAAGCGGTTAACAAAACTATAGTAGCCAGGGACAGATTTAGTTGTGATTCTCATGATGTTGTTTACTTGAATACCTGAATATCTTGCTCAAATTATTATATTGGAAAGACCATCAGGAAATTAGTGAACAGAATTTATGAGCATATAACCGTCATAAAAAATAAAGATAGCAATTATACATTGGCAAAGCATAGAGGGTTCTGCCAAGATTTTAGGAAGTTTCAATTCTTTGTTTTAGACAAAGTAAATTTAACACACTACACCAGGAATCATAATGTGGTACATGATTATCATGAAGCCGAATGGCAAATACATTTGGCAGCAGGCAAAAGTCTGTTTATAGTGATTTTATAAATGTTACTGTGTTTTTAAGAAAGTTTATTCACAAATTGGAACTGGATACAGATTGTCTTGCCCACTCATGTAGTGGGTTTTTAAATTCACTACAAGGTTTCAAATTTATAGATTCTGAGGAAGTTTTAAAATAAAAACATGACAGAAGCGCTAAATACTTTCGATCTGCAGCTTGCAGTTATTTCAGTTGAGTTTTTGGTTCATTATTAGTTTAAGTTTTCTATGCTGTATTGTTTGTTGTTTTTCTAATATATATATATTTTATATATATATATATATATATATATATATATATATATATATATACATATATATATATCTAATATATATATATATATATATATATATATATATATATATATATAAATTGCTTTAAATGAATGACTTCCTATTACCATACAATATAGTAGATCAGAAGACCAATAAACTTTCCATGTTTATATGCTAATAGAGCAAAACACAAACTTAAAAACAGAGTTCAAAATCTAATATATAATTAATATATACAGTGGATATAAAAAGTGTACACACCCCTGTTAAAATGCCAGGTGTTTGTGATATAAAGAAATGAGACCACAATAAATCATTTCAAAACTTTTCCCACCTTTAATGTGACTTATAACCTGTACAATTCAATTGAAAAACAAACAAATCTGTTAGGAAAAAAATATATAAAAAATAAAAAATGTACAATAAGCTGGTTGCATAAGTGTGCACACCCTTAAAGTAATACTTTTTTGAAGCACCTTTTGATTTAATTACAGCATTCAGTCTCCTTGGGTAGGAGTTTATCAGCATGGCACATCTTGACTTATTTGCCCACTCTTCCTTGCAAAAGCACTCCAAATCTATCAGATTGAGATGACATCTCATGTGCACAACCCTCTTCAGGTCATCCCACAGATTTTCTATTGGATTTAGGTCTGGGCTCTGGCTAGGCCATTCCAAAACTTTAATTTTCTTCTGTCAAAGCCAATCTTTTGTTGATTTGGATGTATGCTTGGGTCATTGCCATGTTGAAAGGTGAAATTGCTCTTCATCTTCAGTTTTCTAGCAGATGCCTGAAGGTTTGGGCCAAACATCACTGGTATTTGGAACTGTTCATAATTCCCTCCACCTTGACTAAAGCATCAGTTTCAGCTGAAGAAAAACAACCCCAAAGCATGATACTGCCACCACCATGCTTCACCATGGGGATGGTGTTCTTTTGGTGATGCGAAGTGTTGTTTTAGTGCCAAACATACCTTTTTGAATTGTGGCCGAAAAGTTCAACCTTGGTCTCATCAGACCATAACACATTTTCTCACGTGCTTTTGTGAGACTTGATGTATTGTTTTGCAAATTTTAGCTGGGCCTGGATGTTTTTCTGTGTAAGAAAATGCTTCCGTTTTGCAACCCTACTCCATAGTCCAGACATGTGGAGAATACGGGAGATTGTTGTCACATGTAGTACACAACCAGTACTTGCCAGAAATTCCTGCAGCTCCTTCAGTGTTGCTGTAGGTCTCTTGGCAGCCTCCCTGATCAGTTTTCCTCTTGTCCTTTCATCAGTTTTGGAGGAACATCCAGTTTCTTTGCAACATCACTGTTGTCCCATATTTTCTCCACTTTTTGATGACTGTCTTCACTGTGTTCCATGGTAGATCCAATGCTGTGGAAATGTTTTTGTACCCTTCTCCTGACTGACACCTTTCAACAATGAGATCCCTTTGATGCTTTGTAAGCTCTCTGTGAACCATGGCTTTTGCTGTAGCAGGCAACTGAGTAAATGTCAAGAAATCCTACTGGGACAGCTGAACTTTAGTTGGGGTTAATTAGAGTCTCTTTAATTGATGGCAGGTGTGTACCCAAGAAGACTGAATGTTGTAATTAAATCAAAAGGTGCTTCAACAAAGTATTAGTTTAAGGGTGTGCACACTTATGCAACTAGCTTATTGTACATTTTTTATTTTTTATATTTTTTCCCCAACATATTTGTTTGTTTTTCAATTGAATTATACAGGTTATAGGTCACATTAAAGATGGGAAAAGTTTTGAAATGATTTATTGTGGTCTCATTTTTTTATATCACAAAAACCTGGCATTTTAACAGTGGTGTGTACACTTTTTATATCTGATATATATATATATATATATATATATATATATATATATATATATATATATGTGTGTGTGTGTGTGTGTGTGTATGTTTGTGTGTGTGTGTGTGTGTGTGTGTGTATACACACACACACATATATATATATATATATATATATATATATATATATAGGGAGAGAGAGAGAGAGAAGCATCAATATACCAGCATAGAAGCACAACACATATTTTTATCATGACTACGTATGTACTTGTTAGATATTTTAAGATTAACTTAAGTGCTCATCTAATATGTATGCAGTACTGATATTTTTTTAAATACTGTTCCAAATTAACTTTACATCTCATTTCTAGTTAGGAAGTAGACAGAATATATAAGTTGTACATTAGCATGAACTTTCTGAAGAGCATGAAGTCTGAAACTCAAATATTAGTCATCAGTTTCTGACTGCACTCTGCAATGACATGCCAGTGATCTGCCAGGAAAAAAATCTTACGAGGAAAAGATCACAAATTGAGACAAAAAATAGACATTCTGCACAGATCAGGACAGTTGAGAAGTATGCACTCAAATGTATGTAATATTGAGTCACATCAGTTCAGAGATCATCCCAGTGATATGACAGAAAGCCACATATTTGATAAGGAAAACATCTGCACAGCCTGGCAATATCTGGACAGTTGAGAGGTATGAATGTGAAATATATGGCCCAAATACAGTACAGGACAGTGTACCTACAGTGCAGAGTATTGTGATATCCCAATTCCTTGCATTCTGTACTGAAGCTGCGTAAATGATCTGTAACAGGACATGGTACTGCCATGTAAAATGATCACTCAGGGGAAGTGTGTGTATTGAATAGGGACACACAGATGAATTGTAGGAATGAACACAGGGAAAGCGTATAGGTGAAACTCCCTCGTATATAGCAGAGGAGGGCATGTCAATGGAAGATTGTTTTACCAGCAACACCAAGCACATATCTATATCATACAGTATGACTGTGGACTGAATATTAAAAATGTGCTGTCTATGACTGTCACACAAGGTGACATAAAAATGGCAAGGATGTGTGTGTGAGATAAGCATCTTTACATGAATAATGAGAGGACATCTGACATACAATTGGATTAGGGTGCATATTAGGAACCTGTGCAAACTGATTTACTTGAATATGAGTGTACTCTCAGCAGACGTTTCCAGCAAGGTGGCAACAGGTAAAGGATCATGGCAAACATTACAAGAACCAACCACAATCATGGACAATATCAGAATAATACCACTACTAATCCAATGCCTCTGACATAATGTATGTGATGTGGAGTGATAAAAGATGAGCCTGCACATATACACAGTTGGTAACTATTATGATATATCCACACTCTATGAGAGTAACTTTGCACACTGTTCTGGTACTTTAATAATTGCAGGAGGTGTTAGGAGGGACACTGCTATACCTGTATGTGACAATATGGGCAATACAGGCTAGTTGCCTTGTATGCATGGCATATATCTATGGCACAATCCACAATGTCACAAATGATATACATGTCATTAATGTTGTCAAACACCTATGTATGCAGTGTGTGCATAAGCTGAACAGGTAGCACACATGGAGTAACAACTTGATTGGTGTCCTGCACCATCAGACAGTCATGTACATACCACAGGAAGAATACCTAGGTATGGCCAATAAGCTGTGTGACAGCGTACTGTGACAAAGGTGGCACACTTCAGTTACACATCATTGGGAGGTACACGACAAAGGGTGCATTGTATACAGTTACTGGTGAGATGAAGGCTGGGAACCATGAAGTTATTATGGTCTCTGATGTGCATGTCTTTCACATACCCAGTACTTGTGTTACATTCTGGCTAGTGCAGGGATAAACAAGGAACATATCCACAGGGACATAGGTGACCTTCAACACACTTGACCCTACCTGTTTTAGTTTTGTCAGGGGTAGACCTGGATGCGGGATAATAGGACATCCCACCTATTTTGAGTTATCCAAGACCTTGGACACTATCCCCCATTCATGTCTTATAGTGAAAATCTCCCATCAAAATCACACACTAGAATATTTCTTTAAATTGCTTAGCAGTATGGACATAAAAATATTTAGCTTACCATCTGCAGAAAACATACTTTGTTGTAGTCCAGACAGTCCTAGAAGAAGTTAAGCAAAAGGTAAGGGCAACATCATCACAATTAACAGTAATGCGCGGGGTAATACATTTACCCCTTTACATGTGCATTAACTTTACTTTCAACAAGAATGTGGCTGACAACTCCACCCTAAGCTTATAACTGTAGCAATCTTCAATCCCCCTCCCCCCAAAAAGACATGTTTATAGGTTCATAGGTGCATACTAGGCTAATGGCCTTGGAGCCTTTACTAGCCTAGCCTATAGGATTACCCTGGCATCATGCTACCCGACCTTAGTTCCTAGTGCCTCTGTCAAGTAGAGCCACTGAATTGATCCCCGGGGTGAATTTTCTATTTCCCATCCACTCATCAAGTTTTCTCTTGAAGAGGGCCAATGAGGTGCTCTGTTTGACATGTATGGGAAGTATATTCCATAGCATGGGCAGTCTCTGGGTTATGAACCTGTCTCTCCAGCACATTCTGTTGATTGTGGTAATGAGGTTGAGGTCTCTGGAGCGTGTGGTGCAGAGGGATTGGGATTTCTTTAGATGTAGCATTTCTAACAGAGCTGGGTCAGGGGTCTATATTATATATTCGAAGTTTCAAAACTTCAAATCCCATATGTTCGACAACATATGATCGAAGTTTGAAACTTCGAAAATATAATAAAACATAAAAAAAAATAAATTAAAAGAATACACAGGAGCAAAGCAATGAAGGAGTGTAAACAGCTGTGTCCCATAAACAAATCCACTCGCAAAAAGATGTAGTCCAAAACTCTCGAATAAGGATATGTAGATATATTTATTATTGCATTGCAGGTTAGTGCTTTCGCTGATAAGCTTCTTCAGACCTTATACAATGAATTGACTAAAAAACAACTTTAAATACACAAAAGGGCACCAAATTCAAAACCCTAAACACGCCTCCTCATTAATTATTACAATTCATATACAATGAATATCAGCTAACCATAATTAAAATTTCTGTTGTTAAAACCAATGCTCTAATTAGTAAAAATAAAAATGTATGTACTTCTTAATTAAATATATGATATCTGTGAACATAATTCAATGAATACAAAGAAGTATATATGTACAAAAATATGAATATAGGTAATAAAAATACATATATGAATAATGTTCATATTAAAATACATTAATTTCTCTACAATTAATATAATCAAATACAGTACTATTTTATTGACAGAGAGGTGTATCAAGGTGCATCATTAAAATATATACCATTATTTATTATGTTTCAAACTTCTCAATTTTAATAATGGTTTCAAAGGAACCTTACCATTAAGTCCTGGTGGCATGTCAGACCTGAATTTAATAATCCATTGTGTCTCTCTAGCCTCTGTATAGTTATCAATATCACCTCTCCTATGTGTGGTGTAAATCTGTTCTAGAATCCTAAAAGCAAAGGAGTGATTTATACCTTCATCATAAACATGCTTCGCTAATGCATTATGCAAGTTTCCTTTTCTAATATGGTAAATGTGTTCACGAATCCTGTCTCTAAGACAGCGATTCGTTTTTCCTATGTAAAATGCTTGACAGATGTCACATGATGCCATATATACCACATTCCTAGTCATACAATTCCCACTTGCCCTAAATTTTTCTAATAACACAGAAGAACAATGTGTTAATAATATGGATGAAGTCATGATAAATGAAGACTCATGTAGGACCTCTCAACAAGTGTTGTTCCCTGTGTATTATACCAAAGATATAGGTCCGATTAAAGATATATTTACTAAGCATTGGCATGTCTTATCAGTGGACCCGAAAATCAAAAGAATTACTGGAGACAAACCTAAGTTTGTCTATAAGAATAAAAAGAACCTGAAGAGCCTTTTATGTTATCCCAAACTAGAAAGGAGTGATCAATATATAGATCAATTCAATACTGAACCCTGTAACATGTGCAATTTCTGCTCCTATATCTCAACAGAATCCATATTCACACCCCCATCAGGCCTAGGTGATTTCACAATAAGGGCAAGTGGGAATTGTATGACTAGGAATGTGGTATATATGGCATCGTGTGGCATCTGTCAAGCATTTTACATAGGAAAAACGAATCGCTGTCTTAGAGACAGGATTCGTGAACACATTTACCATATTAGAAAAGGAAACTTGCATAATGCATTAGCGAAGCATGTTCATGATGAAGGTATAAATCACTCCTTTGCTTTTAGGATTCTAGAACAGATTTACACCACACATAGGAGAGGTGATATTGATAACTATACAGAGGCTAGAGAGACACAATGGATTATTAAATTCAGGTCTGACATGCCACCAGGACTTAATGGTAAGGTTCCTTTGAAACCATTATTAAAATTGAGAAGTTTGAAACATAATAAATAATGGTATATATTTTAATGATGCACCTCGATACACCTCTCTGTCAATAAAATAGTACTGTATTTGATTATATTAATTGTAGAGAAATTAATGTATTTTAATATGAACATTATTCATATATGTATTTTTATTACCTATATTCATATTTTTGTACATATATACTTCTTTGTATTCATTGAATTATGTTCACAGATATCATATATTTAATTAAGAAGTACATACATTTTTATTTTTACTAATTAGAGCATTGGTTTTAACAACAGAAATTTTAATTATGGTTAGCTGATATTCATTGTATATGAATTGTAATAATTAATGAGGAGGCGTGTTTAGGGTTTTGAATTTGGCGCCCTTTTGTGTATTTAAAGTTGTTTTTTAGTCAATTCATTGTATAAGGTCTGAAGAAGCTTATCAGCGAAAGCGCTAACATGCGATGCAATAATAAATATATCTACATATCCTTATTCGAGAGTTTTGGACTACATCTTTTTGCGAGTGGATTTGTTTATGGGACACAGCTTTTTACACTCCTTCATTGCTTTGCTCCTGTGTATTCTTTTAATTTATTTTATTTTTGCTATTTACAACGGAGCATTAACTCCGAGCGGAAGACACAGTCGTTTTAATAAAAAAAAATAAAACTTACCTTAACTCTCCGAGCAGGGGGCAAGCCCACGTACACCCCCACACCCCCCTACTTAAATATACCAACTCTGAGATCGCACTTCAGTGCAGAAAAGGGAAATTCTCCCAATCTGCAATGTACAGCGTCATTACATTTAACCTTCAAACTTTTCAAAGTTCAATCATATGGTGTCGACCATATGACATTCAAACTTTGAAAAGTTTGTTCATGTAATAGGAACCCCTGGGTCAGACATGGCTTTGTAAGTCAAGCAGCAATCACCTCTAAGTAGACGATATGAGACAGAGAATAGTTGGAGTTTTTTGAGTCTGTCCATATAGGACACGTGTTTAAGGCCTAGGATCATCTTTGTGAGGTACTTGTGCGGCCTCTCCAGTTGTTGAAGGTGTCTAGTGAGGTACATGCCAAATGGGGCATTGTACTTGATCATTGGCCTAATGAGGGAAGAGTAGAGGGAGACAATGAACTCTTTCTTCCTGGATGCAAAACCCTTAGTAATGAGATGTGCCACATAGAAGGACTTTCTGACCACAGTGCCAATGTGGTGGTCAAAAGAGAGGTCGCTGTCAACTTGTGTTCCCAGATCTCTTATAACGCCTTCTGTGTTCAGTGGACTACTATCGATGTGGTAATTCATGGGGACTGGGTTTTTCCTAAAGGGGATGACAACACATTTTTTGTCATTGAGCTTAAGGGCATGGTTCTGACACCAGTCGGTTGCCTCAGTGAGACCTTTCTGTTGGATGTCAACATCACTTGGGGAGTTAATAATGGCTCCCAACTTGCAATTGTCTGCGAATTTTGTCAGCCAGAGTCCCTTCATGTTGGCCTGGACTTATGAGAAGTAGATACCAAACAGGAGAGGACACAGGACCAATCCCTGTGGGACTCCACTCATGACTGGTCAGCAGTCTGACTTGGAATCAGCTACTTTCACACTGTGGTTTCTATCTGTGAGCCAGTTTGCAACCCACCTAGTGATATAGGGGTTGATGTTTAGCTTAGTGAGTTTTTCTATGATTCTGAGTGGAGAATGGTATGAAAGGCCTTGGCCAGATCAAGGTAGTCTGTATGAACCACCTTGTCTTCATCCACAGTTCTGGTGACTGACTCAAAGAAGTCGACCAAGTTGAGCAGGCATGATCTACCCTTCACAAAACCAAACTGTGTGGGATCCAGGGTTTGGAGATTCCCTATATCCTTGTTTATTAGGTCCATGATGATGCATTCCATAGCTTTGCATATCAGACCTGTCAGGCTAATGGGGCGATAGTTCCCAGGGTCTGAGTCACTTCTCCTTTGTGGAGAGGGATGACTATATCAGTGTGTCATTCAGTAGGGACAATGCCTGAGGTGAGGCTGTGATTGAACGGGGCACACAGGTGAGGTGCCAGTTCACTCTGTAGTTCATGTAGAACACAGCCAGGGATATTGTCAGGTCCCATAGAAGCTGTATTCTTGACCTTGGACAGTGCTATTTTAACCTGTGCAGCACTAATACTTGGTGCCTGGCAATCTACTGGTACTGTATTTGGCCCTTTGGGGGGGAGAGGGGTAAAGTTGGCACTGAATCTGTCAGCCAGTATATTGGCAATATCTGTTGGCTCAGTATAGGAGGTACCATTGTGCAGTAGCTCAGAGCAAATCTGGGTATTGCAGTGGAGATTTTTTACATAACTATAGGAGACCTTGTGGTTGTCAATATCTGCTGCAATTCTGTTTTCATAGCTTGCTTTAGAAGATTTGATGAGGGATCTCAACTTTTTGTTGAGGCTGATGAGGGAGTTTTTCCAGTCTTGGGCTTCACCTTATTCTGCATCAGTTTCCTCTTTCTGTTGTAGAGTTTGTTTATGGCAGGGGACCACCAGATTGGCTTCCTTTTTTTGGAGGAGAGCATCTTGGTTCTATTGGGTATGGCGAGATCCATGCATTTGTGTACCTGTTTGTTCAGTGCATTGGTGTATGATTCGGTGGTCATGCAACTATTCCCCACTTGGATGAGTGCCGTGAAGTTAGCAACCTCTGTTTTTAGGAGCCCAACGTTAGCTTTGGAGAAGTCTTTCATGGTGGTTACCTTTGTGTGTGGGGGGGGGGGTGATGTGGATTCCCAAGGTGATTAGTTTCTTGTTGGATCTAACCAGGGAGGAGTTGACTATTCGTGTAACGCAATGGTCGCCCATGTTAGTAATGACCAGGTCAGGGATGTTGCTACCTCTAGTGGGGGAAAGAATGAGCTGGTCCAGGGCATTGGAATTAATGAATTCCAGGTAACGTTGGGCAAGTGTATTGGTACATGATTAGTTTTCCCAGTTTATGGAGGGGTAGTTGAAGTCATCCAGTGTGAGAGTGTTAGATTGGACCCTAATAGTCTCCAGGATGCTTAGAAACATGGAGTGTGAGTCTTGGGACATGGTTGGGGATCTGTAATGGGCTATGACCTAAATTGCTGTCTTACCCAATGTTAGCTGCACCTGAAGTATCTCTAATACGTTATGTTGGGCTACCAGTCTGGAGGTGTGTACATCCTTTATGAATATGGAAATACCACCACCTTTGGAGCTTCGGTCCAAGTTCTGGGGCTGAAAGGTGTGGAATGAGTTATAGCCTGGTAGTGCTGGGGTGCTTTCTGCTGCCTTGAACCAGGTCTGTATTACAGCACAAATGTAGATGTTCTCTATTTTAAGGAGTGCTTCAAGTGAGTGCATTTTGAGAATTAAACTTCCAGCATTGAGCAGCATGACCCTCAGATTGCATTTCTTTGTAGCTGTTACAGTGGTAATTTGTGACACAGAATTAACTTTTTCATTTCAATTATTTTACTTTGCAACAGTGTTCAGCTGTTCAGATAACAAAGCCTACCTGGAACCTCCTCCTGGGATTTCCTTGCTGTTTCAGAAGGTGTTGCACCCACATCAAAGAAATGCTGTATTGCAATCTCTTTTGGGAGCAGTCTGGATCTCTGATATTGGCCACAAACTGTTCATTGGGGGTTAGTGGTGGTTCCCTAGCAGACCCTCCCCTGATAACTATAAAATACAACACCTCCACTCCTTCAATGCTCCAAAATCACTGAATATATATGGTTGTGTTCCAGTTATGTATATCCTCCCCTGATAACTATTTGGTCATGGCCCACTGCAGCTGCTTGTCTCTATGCAGATAATCATGTCAGTGACCCTGTGGTGCACATGTTCACATGTTCTGAAGTGGCTGCCCATGGCATTGACATCCTGGACAATCTGCCGCTATAATCTCATCCTACATGCCATATCTTCCCATCCCTTTCCAGGAGAAAAGCATAATGTTGCCTAAACCCATCAAAAATGACAGGGTTTTTGGCATCGGTGAAATGGGATCTCCATGGATTGACATGCCTGAATGGCATACTTGTAGGTGTCCTAATAGACAAAAGAAGTATAATGCACATAAGTATACCATAACTACAAAATAACTGTTTCCAGATAAAACAGAAAGGTAGCCAGTCAGTATTACCCACTGGACAAGCATAAAACAGTCTATTGATGTTTAATACAAATAACAGACAAGATGCAAAACAATTAGAGTAACAAGGGTAACATAACATATCCTTGTTTGTGCCATAACGGTAACTCAGCTTTGCTCCCCCCCACAAAAGAACTGGAAAATGACCCATTTTGCTAACAAAACATCTTTGAAATGCTAAAAGTGCTATCAAAGGACCTGCCCCTGAAACATTTGTACACAACATTCCATTTTCATATATTTGCAATCGTGTGTACCTCTGAAATGGCTTGACAAACATGCCCATGCCATCAGTACACTTCTAATACATGCAGACAAAAGTGTAAAAGCCTTTGCTTCACAGTATTCTTAAATACATTCCAGCATATGCAGTATTTAGGCGACAAAATGGGAGCATACCTGCTGACGTTCAGTACTTTTCTGTATAGATATATCCTGAAGAAAAAGCATTTTTTCAGTCTTCAAACCATGTACAACTCTCCTCACCATACCTTTGGCTAGCTACATGGTTGCCTTTTTATATGGTGTAAATTATTAATGGATTGCATCTGTCTTTGTCTGTGTTTCATTGATGCTAATTACAGAAGAAGCTGCTGCTGCTGCTGCTGCCAATAGGCCTAGTCTGAGAAGGAGAAAAATGTTCAGGCCACATTTAACTTTTCACAACCTACATGATGTGGAAATTGTAGAATGCTACAGAGTGGACAGGGACACACTACAGGAACTTTGTGACCTCTGCCTCCCTCAACTCAGAGCCAGAGCCAACCAAGGGGAACCCATCCCAGTGGAAACAAAGGTATGTGTAGCCCTTAGAATCTTGGCTACAGGTACCATTCAGAGACCAACAGGGGGCGTGCTGGGGGTGTCCCAGGTATCAGCATCCAGGATCCTCCACCAATTCCTGGATGCTGTGCATCAACATGCCAGTGAGCACATATATTTTCCCCATTGTTCTGAGGACAGGGTGAGAAATATGCAACAGTTCTACCAGGTAGTGCACTACCCTGACATACTGGGTGTCATAGATTGCACTCATGTAGAAATTAAGACACCACCTAGGGAATAGGGTAGGCTCTATATTAACAGAAAGGACTACCACTCTATCAACTGCCAAGTCATTTGTAATGCAAAGGGAATCATCTTGAATGTGTGTGCTGGCAACCCTGGCAGTTACCAAGACTCACATGTCTGGTACACCTTCCAACTACACCAGATGTTTGCTGATGACACCCATTAGAAATACACACACACAAACATGAAATAACACCATAATGAGGAACACTCTCAAACCAGAAATGTCATAGAGCATGTGTTTGGGCTCCTGAAGTCATGGTTCCAGTGCCTAAATAGATCTGGAGGAACCCTGCAATACAATCCATGGACATGTACAGAAATACTCACAATATGTGCCATGCTATACAACATAATCCTGTGGACACAGCTACAGCAAGATCAACAAGGGGAAGGGGCACACATCCAGCCACCAATGTCAAGGTCACCAGAGCCACAGGCAGATAAGAAGTCAGAGGAGAACCACCATTTGCTGTGGGTGTAGGCAGACATAGGCATGCTCAGTATGCCATTGCACTGGCTAAGAGACAATGTATAGCACACTCACTCACTCACTCACTCACTCACTCACTCACTCACTCACTCACTTACCTAGGAGCCTAAAACCTTCCTTCTAGTAACATACATATAGTAACATTGATGCCAAGCAGCTCACACAACATTTAGCTACCCATATATTGGCTGTGGACTGCTTGCATCAGACAGAGTCCGCCCTGAACTAACACTATGGTAACTGCTGCATCTATAAGGTATGTCCTGAACCTGGAGTGTATTGTTTAATAATATTATGGCATATCCTTGTATTTCATCAGCTGGTACAGTAAGCAAGTAAAAGGTGGGAGATTTGTATAGAAATTACCTTAAAATGTGACAGCAGAGAGTTATTTGACTTGTATGTGTCCATTAGCAAGTAGTAGGCCTCAGGCCTCAAAGATTCACACATTGATACCTCCCCAAAGTAATGGTGATCACTGCATGCCCTCAGTTTAGCAACTTACATTTGAAATGGGAAATCATAACAGAGAAGTTTGAAAGTAATGAGACACATAGCAGTTTCAGGCTTTACCACCCTCACAAGATCAAAGTGGCAGGATGCAAAACAAGGAAAATAACAAGAGCAACATGGTCTTATTTGTGCCATAAGAGTATCTCAGCCTGGCTCCACCCCCTTGTAAGAACATTAAACCCTTACATGTTTCATGACAGGAACCCACATTTGCTCCCCACCCCCAAAACAGCAGTATATGCTTGTTTGTGGCATCTAACTTCAATTAATTTGATGGCAACTGCATATCATATTGTTCCCAGTGAATATCCTCACACATTTTAAGGTAAATGATATAGACTGGCTTACACACTAAATGTCTCTGAGTACTGGTCAGATAACGGATGAATGACCAAGAATCACAGAAAGGTAGGATACAGATGTATATTTTCAAGGACTAAGCATAGAAGGTTGTGTGATCAGTAAGTGCACTACATCCAAATATATTACAAAGAATACATTCACAAATAACAGGCCATGCTTTGATATCAGTGTATACTCAGTTGCACTTGGTTGTGTGAGGAATTAAGTCATGTATTTGCTGCAAAGGTGTTTGTGGGGCAAAGATGGATAAGTTCTCTCTCCTGTTTTGGATGGTGCATTGCAGTGAGGGTTGGGATCCAGACCTATGTAGTCACATTTCATGTGTACTAACAGTTTCTACAGTGTATGTGATAGACTGATTTACGCATTTCAACTAATTCTCTATTTTTTATACTTTTTTTTTACTTTTTTTGGGTGGGGGGACTGTTTGCATGATCTGCCTCTTAGCACAAATGGCTTTGGCCATGCACATCTCATTTGCACGTATACCAGCAGTGCACAAACCAGATGAATGGGCCACCCCATGTAGCAGACAAAACCCAGACAGCCACTCACATACACTGGTTGCACTCAGTTAATACTATTGGCCATTGCACAAACACATTAACCAGCAGTGTGCACTCTAGCACAATGTATTTGCACAATGCTAAGTGCTGTGCAATGCTTTCAAGTGTTGTAAATCTCAAAAGTGCACGCTTCCAGTAAGCACAATACCTGCAATTAGAGAGTTAACATCATTCTATATTGGTCTTGATCTGTGATAGGCATGGTTGATGTTCCTGGAGAGTTTTTGAGGTTCTGTGCTCAAAGATGGGGTGTCCGGGAGTCCAAAGTGCTTGTTGGACCAGGCTGTTGCAGAGGGACTATTGTGGTTTAGATTACAAGGCAGAGTCATGGAATAATCTGGCCTGGGCTCTGACAACTGCTAGTTAACTGATTCTCTGGCTACAGGAAATAATGCACTTAATGCAGTGATAAGTTCCCTTTTGAGGCAAATGGTTTAGCTATAGGTAATACATTAAAGTATTTTGGTAGCAGCATTATTGGTCAGCATCGTGCAACATCACACACTACTGATGTACAAAACTAAATGAGTATCACTCAATAATACTTTATAAAACATTACAGGGGTTCATGCAATGCTGCTTCATAGAAATGTAATGAAGAAGATGTGACATTAGTGACATGGAGAGCAAGCACGGGGAAGCACAAAGAGAAATCTTTCCTAAACTGTGTCACTTAGTATTGAATGTATTAAATACATCTGCTATCTAACTGACTCTGTGGTAGCAAGTGTTAATGCATTGCTGTTGGAGGCAGATGGTACTGGGTTCAAATATGGGTCGAAATGATAATTTTAGAAGCATGCATGATACTTTAAATATATCTACATATATTGCTGCCTTTTACCATTGCTGCAAATTAGTGAGCACTGTGCACCATCTCACAATAATTATTTAAAGGCCATGGAGTGAATCACAGTGGCCCTTATCAAAAAAGATATAGGTAATCTCCAAACACCTGACCCTACTCAGTTTGGATGTGTCAAAGGGAGGTCATGCCTGTTAAACCTGGTGGACTTCTTTGAAACAGTCACCAAGGTCCTGGATGAGGGGAAATCTGTGCATACAGGCTACCTAGACTTAGCCAAGACTTTTGATACTATCCCCCATTCAGGCATGATTGACAAACTCACCCAGCTAGGTATCAACCCTTATATCATTAGATGGGTCACTAACTGGCTCACTGATAGAACACATGTAGTCAAAATAGGGGAATCCACCCCCAACAGCAGACCTGCATCCAGTGGTGTTCACAGGGATCAGTCCTGGGACCTCTACTGTTTGGAATCTATTTCTCCTAAATACAAGCAAAAACTAAAGGTCTGTGACTGACAACATTTGCTGATGACTGTAAACTGGGAGTGATCATAGAATCTCCAAATTATGGCAACAGCCTGCAAGAGGGTCTTACACAAACAAATGATTGATGCTAAAGTCATGGCCTTAAACTCAATGCAAAAAAATGTATTATCATCCATTTTTGTAAGGGCGGTGTTCCTGCCAACTACCACATCAATAACACCACCCTAAGTATGCACTCAGTGGTGAGAGACCTGGGCACACAGGTTGACAATAGTCTTACTTTTGATCACCATGCTTCCACAGTGGAAAAAAGGGCTAGGGGATGTGTCTTGCAACCATTTGCTGACACAATGAGTCTGAAAGGAGGCTCAGTGATATTCTTGTACACTTTCGGTATCCCCAACATAGTAGGCACCCTGGGATTGCTGTTGGTCAGGAATTCATAAATGCCTGGAGGGAGCTACAGGCCTATTATCTGGAGCAGAACAATCTGACGGGCCAGGTAGTGCAGGGGCAGCAGAGGGGTTGGTACCAGGTACTGCACTAGATGTGTTGGGCAGTGTTGCTGTAGCTGGTGGAGTGGGAGCAGGTAGATCCTGTGGGACAGTCCTATCTCACTGTGCTGTGGGAAAAACAAAAAATAAAAAAGTAAGCATACAAACGAAAAAGAAAAAAAAAGAGAGAAAATGGTTGCGGTGAGAGAAAAAGAGAGAAGATTAGTAACTTCAAATGTGACATACAAAGCACTGATATAATTATTTGATACAATTCTTTTACATTTACGTTTAACACTACAAACTCCTAACAAGTTTCTCCCTTACTTTTAAGACTACCCAGTTTATAACAGAGGCACACTATAGTACAAATTGTAGCCACCAATCCTTGATGAGTGCATATATTGGACATGTGTGTTCAATTGTACTGATTACAAAAAGTCATTTGTGCCACTGGTATAGAGGTATGACGTTACTTTCCAGTAATGATGACAAATCTAACAGTATTGTATATTTGGAGAGTGCAGTTTTTGAACCCACAACTGATGACTATGCTAAAATAATGTACTGTTCTTTTGTCCTACAGACTACTGCATGCATACTTTTCCTTTTATGGTTTAGATATGCATGCCTATTGTTATTTGAAAATATGGCAACCTTGCTTTGTGCTACAGATTAAAGCATATATAGTTTATTTTGCAGTTGGGATATGCATGCTCAATTTGATACACATGCATGTTCCAGTTATACTGACTACAGATTACAGAAGGTAATTTGTGCCACTGGTATAGAGGTATGAAGTTACATTCCAATAATGATGAAAACCTAACAGTATTGTATATTTGGGAAGTGCAGTTTTTGAACCCACAACCAATGACTATTCTAAAATACTGTACTGTTCTTTTCTCCTACAGATTACGGCAGGCATACATTTTCCTTTTACAGTTTAGAGATGGAAACCCAGTTATTTGAGAATATGACACCATTGTTTTGTGATACAGACTAAGGCATGAGTAATTTCTTTACAGTTGGGATATGCTTGCTCAATTTGATACATATGTGTGTTCCATTTAAACTGATTACAGATTACAGAAGGTCATTTGTGCCACTGGTATAGAGGTATGAAGTTACATACATTTCAGACAAACTGAAGAACCAAAACACTAAAGACACAATCCAGGTTGGAACAGAAAAATCACCAGTGCAGAATAAACCAGATTTATTAAAAGAGTTTTAGCGCTTTCATCAGGGTATAACAAAAGACATCCTCAGAAACGCCATTTCAAAAACTAGTCCCCCCCATATATACCCTTCCTAAGAAACAACATGTGACAAAAACAGCCAATAATATAAATTCTAAAAAATAAAGACCAGTCACAATATGATACAACAAAATTCACAAATTCCATAAAAAGAAATATAAATCATTTAACTATTGTCATAAGAAATATAGACTTAAAACTTGTTTTTATATAATCACAAAACATAAGAACGAAGCTTCAAAATACTTACAATGGATATGGTGTCATTAAGGCCAGGATATACACAGGCATTCAAGCTATTTTGCCATCTAAGTTCTTTTGATTCAATAAGATCATTCCATGGGCTACCTCTTACACTTTTAGTAACAATTGGAACCACTGAAAAATGAGGCTAAATGGACTGTATATACACATTGTAGAGCACTATAACTGTTGCAGTAAGAATGTGGTATATGTGGCTAGATGCCAGTCATGCCCTGCTTTTTATGTGGGCAAAACCTGTAGATGATTTAAGGACAGGTTTAAGGAATATTTATTGGATATAAGAAACAACAAAATGACTAACGCCTTGAGTAGGCATATATCTGAGAATAAGGACCACGTTTTTAAGTTTTCTGTACTGCAACAGTTGGTTAAGGACCCTCAGGGTAGAATACTGGATGTACATTTAGATATATGTGAATTAAGGTGGCAGTTAAGGCTGAATGCCACCCAGACACCTGGTATTAATAAAAATGTGAATATTGCATGTCTTTTGAAGTTAAAAAATATTTTAGGGTAACATAATTAGTTTTAGACATTTGAGTGAATATTTTTAAAGTTTTTATAGTGAACGTTAATTTATCTGATATATAATTGCCATGTAATGATTTCAACTGTTGTATACACATAATTGTTATATACATCTTGTTTTTATGTCTCTGTAGTATTTTTATGCAAATATTTAGTATAATTAATTGGTTAATTGGGTGCTTCTTTACATAAAAGGGCTGGGTTGTAAAACTGAAACTGTTCTGATGAAGTCCCTTCAGTAGGGAAAAAAACGCTCAACCGGTGTGTGGTACAATAAAGCTTTTTGGATTTTACCAGTTGCTGTGAAGGTTTTTTCAGTGGTTCCAGTTATGGTTTGGAGTTGGAGGTATTGTTCCTTTTAGTAACAATATCTAACCCCATAAATCCAAACTCGTGATCAGGGTTGTCAGATACATGTTTTGCAAAAAACAGTAAAATATGGGGAAGAATTAATTTTTTGCACTATTGATGTTGTCAACTTATTTAATGTGATTCCCCATGATATTGGTTTGGAGTGGTTCCATGATTTTTTGGTTGAATTGGGGGCCTTTACTAACAATGAAATTGATACTCTAGATGCCCTTATGGAGCTAGTTTTGAAATACAACTTTGTTTTCATTGGTGAACAAGGGTTAGGTGAACTAGGTCTACCAGGATAAAGAATCTTATTAATAGTGTTCCAAACCTTTTTTAGATTGCTGAGATGGTTTGATTGAGGCTTTAGGTAGAAGTTTTTCTTATCATTGGTGACATGCTTTTTAGTGAGGTTTCAGAGTTTTTTATAGTTTAGGAGGTGCATCAGGGATTTTGATTTTAAACAGTTTTTCCAAACATTGTCTCTCTTAAGCATTAGGGAGCATGTGAACTGCAATAGCCAAGGTGCAAAGAGAGATTTTACTCTGAGTTTCCTAAGGAGAGCAAGTGAGTTAAGTTGGTTGGAATATATTATAGCTACTCCTCCGCCTTTTTTTGTGGACCTGATCTAGGCAAAAGATATTGTATCTAGGGGGAATGATTTTGTTGTCAATGTTGTGGGGTTTAAGCCAAGTTTCAGTGAGTTATTATGTCAGGAGAGTAATGGGTTATCAATGGGTGGAATTCACTGGCTTTGTTGAGAATGCTATAGTTACTACAGCTGGAAGGCAGAGCACATTGCTACAAGCATATACAAGTTGGTTTGAAGACTTACCTATGCAGTATGCTGCAAACAGTACTTCGTACTCCATTTCAGCACTCAAAGAGAAGCTATGGTCTGGTCTGGAATACATCTGGTCATACTGGATTTGTTTTGTTTTTTTTTCTTTTTCTGGACACACAAAAGGGACCATTTTAAGTTTCCGAAGCAAACACAGTATTCACATGACCCTGGTTCCAAATAAATATTTGTAGAACAGTACCAAATAAGTGCCTCTATTGTGTTCCCCTGGGTATTTCTCAGGTTTCTTACTTGTAAACAAAGTCCATTCATCTCTCTTTATTTTGTGCAAACAAAATCATAGCAAATGCATGCATTCTTTCCTGACCCATTGTACTACAAAGAAATGTTTTAGTTCTTTTCATTGTTGAGAAACATGTTTCTGCCTCAGCAGTTGATATTTGTGTGGTAGCTATGATCAACAACACATTATAAATCTCTGAAAACACACTGTTTAATGAGTTGTCCACTGAGAATTTTAAAATCTTGACTGCACTGTCACTTACTGCAAAGTCTTCATAGCATGCACCACTCCAAGTTCTGTTCTAAATTGTCCCTTCAACAGGAATGGATAGTTTTCTACTGTTGCTGTGAAGAGATATTTTGGGAACTCTTTTATGTATGTTGAAATGTTTTCAGGCAGTAGCAGCCTAGAAATCTGAAGATGCCCAGTTTGTTTAAATTGAGATGTTGCCTAGAACTTTTTGACATCACATACTTCCTTTGCAACAATCAACAATGTGTCAGACAATGGCTCGGATCTTGATGGTCCTCATCTATGTCTTGTCAGGATGTTCTCTGTCTGTAGGTACTGTTCTGTAATGCTGTTGATATCTGATCTGGCACTGTCAATTGCATTCAAAAATATATGTGCATCTTTTTCAACAGTGGTTGCATCTGTGGTATGACACTGAAGCTGCTTGTAAAGAATATCAACATGGGACATTATACGATGGAAAACAGTCATCCAAAACTTAAATTCATGATCTTCAAGATTTCACAGTAGCCCATTTGCTTCCTATACAGTTGCTGCAGCAGATGTAGGACAGTTCTACAAATAATAAAAACACACTAGCAGCAAGTCCAGGTTTTCATCCACTGCATTTACAGTATGAATATTAAAATTCTACCATGTTTCAGACATTTGTTGCATGTGTTGTTCTACTATATTGTCCAGAGCAGCTTGTCTTTGAACTGAATGTAAGAAAAAAGCTGGAATTCCACCAAGAGTTAAAACAATGTCCTTGTTCAGTATTATGTAGTGTGACTCTTTGCATTACCAGATTAAGTTGGCATGTCGAGCAGTGTACATAATACGCATATTTAAATTTCTGTCTTAGGATTGCCTGGACTCCATGCTGAACTCCACTAATAGCAGATGCACTATCATAACTCTGAGCAACTACGTTTTCATGTTAGACTCCTACTACTTCCTTCAGCTGTTTTCTTATCACACCCGCAATATGCACTGCAATCTGTGCAGGTGGTATAAAATATCCTCAAAAATGTTCCAGCACCTGGCCATTGACTACATAATGGAACACAGTGGCAACTTGCCACAACCCTGCAACATCAGTGGTTTCATCTGCAATTACTGCTACAAATTTTGCAGTATGAATCTCTTTTTATTTCTTCTCTGTATGTTGTTAGCATGCAGTCCAGGAGTTCATTCTGAATGGTTTTTGATATTCCTTTAAAAACAGTTGAAGTTTTTATGTGTTCAGCCAATATCCGATCAATCCTGCAGGTGAAGTCTACCAGCCTATGGAACATTCCAGCACTCAATGAGTCTTCTGATTCATCATGATTTCTTAAAGTTACTTCTTCCTCAGCATGCAGCTTGATGCAGTCAATTATAAGTGATAGAACATGATGGTTTTCTTCCAATTTCTTGTTGTGTCTTTCCACTGATAACTGGTATCCTGTGCTTAACTGAGACCTAATATCCACAGTTCCCAACTTTGCTAAAACTCATTTGGTTGTCAAAATGTTTGGCAGACTGTTCATGCTTTCTAGCCTTTTCTATCATTCTCTTCAGGTCATTCACACTCTTTGATGTCCAGGCATCCTAGCCACCGAACAATAAACATGGACACTAGTACAAACTGTTTGTTTCCTCACACCCACAGATCCAGGTGTGCTTTTCATAGACTGAACTGCTAAAGCTGCATGTGTATGTTCTTGACCTACTTTTACCTTGAGACTCCATCTTGAGATCAGGAGTGGGTCTTCTAGTCCTCTTGATTCTTAACTTTTTATCAAAAGTCAAGTCTGTAATATTAATGGCTTTTAGATAGGCCACTGTAACAATCTGTTCACTCATTCTGGTATTGTGGTGGTTGTAACCCTGAAGTAAACATATTACAGAAATGATTAAGTGCCAGAGTTGTTTGGATTTTAAGTACAGCTTCACATACAGTACTCATTATATAGACAGTCCCCCATGCCCATGACCTACCTATGGTATCTGGCTTTGCCTTGCCAGGATTAAAGAATTAATATTAATGATTTTATGAATGTATTTTTGATGCACTCACTATCACAGCTTGCAGTCCATCTTGCTTCTTCCAAATACACATTAGTCCTGCAAAGCCAGAATTAAAAGAATAAAACAGGGCCAGTCATTTCATTGCCCACTACAGTAAATACTTTGATCCTTCCAGGATTAAAATAAAAAAAATGTGTTTGTTTAATTTTTGCTGCACAAGGACAATAGTCACAGCATGTATGCTTACCCCCATACAAATTTAGTCGTGCAAAGCCAGAATTACAACAGTAAACAGACAGTCATTTAATTCTCACACTGACATAGGCCCCCATCCCAACTGTCTTCCAAAAGTGCCTGGTTTGAACCTATGAAATAAAAAAAAAATTAAAAAAATGACAACAGTTACATTACTGTTTTGCTATCACATAAACATAAGCCAAAGGTCAGCACTTGTACTCACTCCATCTCACTATACCCAAATACACAGCAGTTTTGCAAAGACAGAATTCTAACAGTAAATACTAGGGCCACTCATTTCATTTACAAACAGCCACCCATACCCATTACCTACCTAAAGAAGGTGGTTTGGCCTTGCCAGCATCAGTAATAATGTTTTCTTTACTGCACTGAATTGATGCATGCAAATAGTCAGACCCCAAGATTCAATAAACTCTGTGCAGGCTTCGTGCAGACTCTACATGGAGTGTACCTGCTACTGCAACAGTGCTCATTGTGTGGCATCACTAAATGCATATTAATGAGGTTTGGCATGTCTAAACAAGGTTTCATGGCTTGTGGCAGTGTTACTGGCTGCAAAACCTTGCAAGCAAAGGAGGATAGCAATTCCATGTAAGTCAAAGCATCAACAGTTGGTGGATTTGCTTGAAATGCCACAATGACCACCAGGACTACACAGATGGCCTTTGTGGAGAAATGTTGTGCAGAATTAGTGCTAACATAATGCAGGGATACATAAACAGAAATAGGGACATAAAATGTTGCATAGACGTGTTATAATGAAACAGAAACATGCCTGTCATCCCTTTTGAGGAAGACCAAAGGCATGCATAACAGTGGGATGATGGCCCATAATATATGTACAGATATGTAATATTGCACTGCCATACCTAGAAAGTTGAGAGAATAAATAGGTTGTACATTAGCATGAACTGTCTGAATAGGATATGCATACACCTGGATTTGAACACAGTACTATCTGGCCCCAAAACGGAATAGATCAAATCATTAATTGGTGGTGCCACAGAGTCAGTTAAGTAGCACATGTATTTTATACAATCAACAGTAACTGTCACATTTTAGCAAGGATTTCCCTTTGTCCTCCCTCATGCTTGCTCCCCGTATCACCAGTATCCTATCGTCCCCATTTCTTTTTTATAAAGCATTATTGCATGATGGTCAAGAAGACCCATGTTCAAAATGGAGAGCAATGTATGGGATGAATTTTTTTTGTTGGGACAGGTACCCATTTTTTGACAGAGAGCAATGTTGGGGAAGGGATGTAGGCATGTCTGAGTCAGGTAGGTTGGGTAGGTAAGGAAACAATCTCAGACAGGCAGGACATACAAGACAAGACACAGGGATGGTGAAGGACACAAGAGGTTGGTGAACACCATGGTTGGGGTGAGGATGGGGACATTGAGAATCCATGGTTATCAAGCTGGGTGATAATGAGATTTGAGTCCTCACCCACTGGACTGTCATCATTGTCACCTTACTGCACCAATGACTGCAGTGCCTGATGTCTGCATCTCCTTCTTGTGTTAAGTACAATGATGGAGCGTAGCATTTCCATCCAGTGTAGGTGTGCACCAACAGTGCAGTGCACAGTCCTATGCACCAAACCTGGCAGCTCATCATAGATGATAAAATCACCTGCTCCACCACTGCTGCTTGAGGGAACCACTAGCCTATTCAGTGGGGCAGAACTACCTGAGGGGTCAGGTAGTGCAGGGGCAGCAAAGGGGGTGCTGCCAGATTGCATCCAAACATGCTGGGCCTCAGTGCAGTAGCCAGTGGAGTGAGGGCAGAAAGATCCTGTGGGCCAGGCCTACCCCCGCTGTGCTATGGAGAAAAAGAGAAGATAAGGGCTGGGGTGAGAGAATAAAGGGATAACATTAGTAACTTCATATGTGACATACAATGCACTGATACAATTATTTGACTCTATTCTGTTAACTTTACTTTTAAGACTACTAATTCCTAACAAATACTATTTTTACTTTTAAGACTACGCAGCTCATAACAGATGCACACTATACTACAGACTATAGCAAGATATCCTTGATGCGTGCATACATTGCATATATGCATGTTCCAGTTATACTGATTACAATTTACAGCAGGCCATTTGTGCCACTGGTATAGAGGTCTGAATTTACCTTAAAATATTGATGACAAATTAACAGTATTGTATAGCTGGGAAGTGTGGTATGTCAACCCATGACCTATGACTATTATCTAATACTGTACTGTAGGTTTGGCCTACAGACTAATGCATGCATAATTTGCTTTTACAGTTGAGAGATGCTTTGATATTATAATATTGAAATGTTGGTTTGTGCTACACTGTAATACATGCATACTTGCTTTTACAGTTGAAGTATGCATGCTCACTGTGATACAATTGCATAAGATACCCCAAAAACTATCTTAAACTTTTAATACTACAGTAACAGTACTGTTCTGCTGCATACATGCCACATGCCTGTCTCCTCTGGTCCAGTCTAGCATGGGTCCTCACACTAAGTTCTCTCTCTCTGACAGCTGTGAAAATAACAGAATAGAACAGAATACCATTATGAATACCAGTCCTGACTATATTCAGCTTTTAACTTTTATGAGTAGTCTCTATAATTGATACTTACAAATCTATGGTGTGTCCCTAGTCCCACATTCCTTGATACAATGTTCAGGGGTATCCCTCTTTCTCCTCTGGATGTTATTGTAGTGGTGTCTACATTGCTTTGCAGTGCAGGGGATATCAGCATCACTGGTCACAGCACAGGCAAGACTATCCCATGCCTATGACTTGTACTCTGAGTCAGAATAATCTTTTTGCAATTGCCTGGGCCCATGTTCCTTCACTAGGATTCAACAAACACTTTGGACTCCTGGAAACCTCATCTCTGAGCACAGAATCTCACCCCCTCTACATGATCATCTGCAGTGTCTACCATAGATTAATACCAATGTAGAATGATTGTTTCCCACCAATTGCAGTTATTGCTCTTACTGGGAGTGTGCACAATGTTTGAAAATGTTGTGCAGTGCTTACCATCACTCAAACATGGTGCTTGGCAGTGCATAATGGTAAGCAGAACTCAACATTGGCAAACAATGTCATTTCAGGGTTATTGGGTGTACAGACCTTTGGGTACACATTTTAGGTAAAAGTGAAGGCCATGCCAGTCAACATAGCAGGGATAAACTGACAGGAATACAGTACACAGTATATTTTCTATTTTTTGTCTGTCTGCTTCCTGGGTGGTCTGGGTTATCCGGTTCCAGTGTTTATGCTACACAGCTCATCATGCAAATAATGGCAAATAAATAAATAAATAAATAAAGAAAACTAAGGAAAGGAAAAAGAAAATGCCATGCTATCATACATTCCTAATATCTGAATATCATGGTGTGACCTGTGATGTGCACTGTGATGATGTGAGGTATTGCCAGCTATGCTAGGAGAAGTAGGGCAGTAGATGTGTGACATATGCCAGCAAAGCTTGCTGAAGTTTTGTAAAGGATTATATGCCATTTGTATATCAAACTGATTTGTGTGGGTGCTTGTGTTGTAAATGTACCAACAGTGGGTCCTCCTGGACAGAAAAGAAATACACCTGTATGTCAGACTGTATTGTAACTGTTGAAATGAATACATTGTAACAGAAGATACTGGAAGAGAAAAGGTTTATCCCATCCAGATAACTTTGAAAAATAGTCTGAAATTAAATTACCTGGTTTAGGCCATAACAATTTATTGTACAGTTCTGATGCAGCCAGAGACAAAATGTCAGTGAAAACCAGGGCTAGAAATCCTACTGTATTGCCCTTAGAGATGAACTAATTGCTACCTTGGAAGGGTGGAAATTTTTGAAATGGTTTAATAGCTTCCAGATGGTATAACACATCTTAGCAAAGCTCTATGTGTGTGTATTATAACACATATGTGTGCTAGATTCTGTTTCAGTTTCTAGTAAAGTGGGGTAGTGTGGCAACCGGAGTCAGATGACCAGGTATATGTGATGTCATTCAGTAATCCAGCACTGAAAATATGTTTTAATACTAGATGAGACATAAGTCTTGGAACAGTTTGTTTTTGAAACCTGACAAAGAAGGATCACTCACCCATTTCATCTTGCCTTGCTTTAGTAAGTAACCAGGGAATAGTAATTTTCCAGATCAGATAGGAAAATATATAGCGATTAGTTAAGTACTGTTTTTTTTTGTATCTGTGTGAAACTATCCATCTGTGTTATTTTTAATATTTCCTGTGATTAAAACTCTGGTGTTTATTGTAAATAGATATTTAGCATTTTCATGTACTTTTTATTATTTATTATTATATATCATAGGATGATATATCTATATATATCATATATGTTTAAATTTTTCATTGTGGCTGGTCTTTTAGAGAATGTGGTAGCTTCTGAAAGCCTTACTACACTAGTTAAACACTACCATTTGTATTGGTATTAAATTTGCTAAGTATAATTGGACACCCTGGTGAGAACCTTAGATTAGCTGACTTTGGAATGTTCTGGTGGCAGTATCAACCTTATAGTCTGGCCAGAGGGGGCATAGCTGCTAAATCTGTGCCAGCCTTTCCCAAGTGTGTGTGTGTGTGTGCATGTGTGTGTCTGTGTGTGTGTGTGTGTGTGTGTGTGTGTGTGTGTGTGTGTGTGTGTGTGTGTGTGTGTGTGTGTGTTTGTGTGAAAATCAAATCTCAATGAGTGTGTGTGTCAGTTACTTGGAGCAGAAACACAGAGCACTCATTTCACAGAGAGAGTGATGGAGGACATGGCTTGGAACACTCGGCTGAGGACTCAACTATACAGCTGTGTCAGCGAGGAGTCTTATTTGGGGCCTGGAGAGAGAGAGAGAGAGAGAGAGAGAGAGAGAAACCCAGCCTCAGGACAGATCGTATTCCCTGTTTGCTCTTAAGGGAAATTGTGCTTGGTGCAGAGAGCTGCATCTGGAAATACTGTGTGTCTCTATCTTTGTTCCAAGTGAACATCCCCCACTGGTGTCAATGGTGAGGATTGAGGAGCCTTGATTACTGGCCCAGAGGAGGGACATTACATGCACCATATGTTTGGACTGGAAAATCCTGTAAGAGACATGTTAAAATGTAATTATACACAATGCAGTTTCTTACTTCGCAACCCTCACAACAGCATTCATTGGGAAGCTGTGACATTTTGATGCTATCAGCTGTTAAACTTTCCAAGGCCAATCTAATTTAAATGTACAATGACCAGTTAAACACCACAAATGCAGATATAGTAAGCAGTAAGTTAGCTATGCACCCTGAGCATCAGACATAGATTTTGTATCCCTGAATCACAAAGGTAGAACACAGGTATATGGCACAGTTATCATCACTTCACAGGGTGTTTTGTATGTGGGGGGGGCAGGAACTCTAGGCTAACACAAACGATTAGTGAGTGTGTGTGAGTAAGAAGGAGAAGAAGGCAGACATTAGCACAAAACAACAAATGGGCAGTAAGACAAAATGAGTAACTGTTGTGTGTGTGTGTCTGTAGAGTCCTCCAGGTGAAATTGGTGTGCGAGTGTGTGCATGAAGACAGCCAAGCTGAGTGCTAGCTCTATGTCTTGGTGTGTTGGACAATTGTGGGCCATGCATGGGAGAGGTGGGTGGCACTTCATCATTGTCATTCTGTACCATGAAAACTGGTTCTGGCAGGAGTTGCACTGGCATGTTGACATCCAGGATCATGCACAGATGCAGTGCTATTACCTGCACATGACTGCTGTCTACTGGACAAGCTCCCTTCATGGGGAATGCCCAGGACCATGACTCCATGGCTTGCCATTTCTGTGTGTGGGCAGCACATTTACTGATGGAGCAGTGGAAGTACTGCCACTATGGCAGCGTGATCAGGCATGGCCACATAGGCTGATAGCAGATGATGTGGCTGACCTTTGCCCACAAGGATGCTGTTCTCCTCCCAGCAGATGTTCCATCATAGACACTGCTCATTCCATGACAGACATGCCTCAGTCTATCACAGACACCCCTCATTCCAATGTGTCATTCATGCAATCCAGTGAATTGGGAACATGGTGGAGGCAGTCACACATGTCAGACTGTGCCAGATCTGTAACCCTGAGCATTTTCTGGAGCACCTATGGTAATGTGCCTGTGCCTCCATGATGGCCCAAAACATATGGTGAGTGACTCAAAAAATGACACCTGCACCAAGTGGTGGAGGGATAACAAGCCCCCTCTGAGCCACACTTCCCTGATCAATGTCCTCACCCTTTACCTATCCAATATCTGTGGGCTCAGTGGACTGGGTAAGTGTAGGTCTACTGGCTGTGTCCAATGTAAATGTAGGGGATGGCTGTATGTCAACCTTTGGGTCACATTCAACCTCTGCACCCCAACTGTGCCTCTGGTCATTGAAATGAATTCAGCCAACTCACTGGCATTATTGTAGGTGCCCTAAAAGAAAACAGATGTATAATACACATAAGTATTACATAACTACAAAATAAGTACTTACAGGTACAACATAAAAGGTTGCCAGTCAGTATTACTCCCTGGAGAAATGTTAATCAGTCTAGAGATGTGAAACACTAACAACAGGCAGGATGCAAAACAAGGAGACCAACAAGAGCAATGTATTCTTGTTAGTGCCATAACAGTAACTCATCTTAGCCTCCACTCCCACAAAAAGAACAGGCAAATGACCCTTTGGCTAACAAAACATCTGTGAAATGCTAAAAGTGCTGTCAAAGGACCTGTCCATTAAACATTTGTACATATTTCTCACAGATCATTCCTTTCCATGTATTTTTATACCTTGCAAATCATGTCTACCTCCGAAATGGCTTGACAAACATGGCCATGCCATCAATACACTTCTAAGTAATGCATACAAATAGTGTAAAAGCATGTGTTTCATATTATTGTTAAATATATTCCAGCATATGCAGTATGTAGGTGACAAAATGGAACCATACCTTCTGAGATTCAGTACTCTTATGTAGAGATATCCTGAAGAAAATGCTTTCTCTCAGCATTCCAAACATATAGAACTCTCCTCAACATCAGTTTTCCTAGCTACATGGTTGCCTTTTTATATGGTGTAGATTATTAATGGATTGCAGCTGTGAGCAATTACTGTTTGTGAGGAGGAAATCACAACAGCATTGCAAGCTGCCTTACTTCCACTGTGTGTGTCAGCTTAGATCTAGAAAGTGCCTCGGAGAGACTACAGGCCTTTCTCATCAACATAACACAGAGGCTACAAACCATGCCATGATGTATGTGGATAGATTAAAATCCATGTCACCATAATCTGTCTGGTATAGGATGAGGTCACATCTACCTGGCCTCCCGCTCACTGTCTGACCATGCCCTGGTGGCATTAATTCATATACAAAACTATCATATAGCTGATGACATCAGCAGAGTCTAAGGCCAGAATAAGTGTTCCACATGCTAGTGTAAAATGCTCTCAGTAATGTCAACTAACAGCTCTCTCTCACACACACACACACACACACACACACACACACACACACACACACACACACACACACACACACACACACAAAGTTGACTGCAGTGAGAATAAAACCACTATCTAAGTACCCAGAACACAGTACTTTATGCATGCACCACAGCTGAGTTCCAACTTGGTATGTGTCAGACAGCACTTTATAGCAGATAACATCAGCAGTGTCTGTTAAAGACAGGATAGGTGTCCCACATGCTAGTGTAAAATACTCTCTGTGATGTCAAGCTACAGCTCACAGACACACACACACACACACACACACACACACACACACACACACACACACACACACACACACACACACACACACACACACACACAATTGACTGTGGCAAGAATAGTATCACTATCCATCTAAGTACACAGACTAAAGAACACAGTACTTTATACAAGTGACACAGCTCAACTCCGACTTGGTGTGTGTCAGAAAACACTTTATAGCTGATGACATCAGCAGGGTCTGTTAAAGACAGGATAAGTGTCCCACATGCTGGTGTAAAATGCTCTTGGTAATGCCAAGCAACAGCTCACAGACACACACACATCCAGTTGACTGCAGCAAGAATAGAACCCCTACCTATCTAATTAAACAGACTACAGAATGCAGTACTTTATGCAAGTGCCACAGCTCATCTGACTTGGTATGTGTCAGACAACACTTTATAGCTGATGAATATCAGCAGTGTCTGGTAAAGACAAGATGCGTGTCCCACATACTGGTGTAAAATTTTCTTGGCAATGTTAATAGAACCCCTATGTATCTATGAACGCAGACTATAGAACACAATGCTTAATGCAAGCATCACAGCACTGACTTATACAGGAGTGCAAGTGAACTTATAGTAGATGACATCAGCAGGCCATGTAGGAGACAACAGGTTGGGTGGTCTGCATGAAATGGATGTGTAGGCTTGTGCAAGTACCAAAATACTGGCAATCCATGCAATTGAAGAAGTAACTGCAGGATACCAAATCTACTTTGCTAACTAGACACACACAGTTGACTACAGTGAGAACAGAACATCTCCCTATCTATGTGCACAGACTACAGAGCACCGTACTTAATGCAAACACCACAACACTAGTCTGATTTATACACTAGTGCAGGTGCCCTTATAGTAGATGACATCAGCAGGCCATGTGGGGAACAACAGCTTGTGAGGCCTGCATAGGTGCACAGCTTCATAACATTATGTGAGGTTACTAGCCTAATAGCACTAGGCTGTTTAGAAGCCTAGCTGTGTAACAACATAAGTATCCTTACTGAGCATAGTTGGATGTTTGAGATTAGCAGAGCAAGGTTGTGAGCACCACCAAATGGCCCTGTCCACGAGGGAGCACACAACATTATATATTACACTTTATAGTGTGGTTGATATATGTGTGTGGAAAAAGTACTGAGAACCCATGATTGTAGTGCTTGGTTGGGGGGGGGGCAACACATGGATGTATTGTAAATATATGACATGTAGCTAGATTAGGCCCTTAGTTTGCAATGTTTCCACATGTAGTTTTATGTCATACAAAAGGAAATGGACACAAACACTAATAATAAGACATCATATATACAGTTCCATAGTGCAGTGAGCAGTGGGTTTGTATGATGCTTAACAAAGTGTACACACATGAGAGATGCACCTGTTTGCACATAGGTACACAGTGCATAAATGAGAGCTGCATTGCTAACATCTGACAGTATTGAGTATCTAACATATACCTACTGGTTATCAGCACCGCATTTGTGAGATGGTAAGCAGAGCGCAACCATAGCAAGCAATGCAATTTCAGGGTTATTGCATGTACAGGCAGCTGTGTATGTGTTGCTAGCAAAAGTGAAGGCCATGCCGGTCCACATAGCAGGAATACATTTACAGGACTACAGTACACAGTATACCCACAGTCATACATTTCATCATAAATGTGATAATACATAGATTACTGAGTCAATAAATATAACAGTGTATGGAATATGCTGTATTTGAACCCAGGATCATGTGAATGGCAGTCCAACACTTACAATTGTTGCCACAAGAAGGTTAAGGAAGCAGTTGTCTATGTTGCACTTCATTGCAGTAAACTGCAATGTCACAACAGTGAAACAAAGGTTGCACAGTCTGTACTAGAACCAATTGCCATCTGATTTCCAGGCTAGGTTTTCACGATGGCCAAGAGCATTAATTGAATGTATCTGGTTTGTATTTTTGGCTGGCTGCTTCATAAGTGGTCCGTTTTTTCCTGTTTCTGCACTTCTGTGCTTCATGTAAACCAGTTAAGCACAGCCAAACCTGAAATGTATTTGTTCTTTGATTGCACTGTTTGCACTACACTGTGCATTGTGCAAAACATGGAATTAAAAAAGAAAAATAAGAAAAAAAGGGAGACATGCATGAAATAATGAAAAGCAATGTATGATAGACACAGTAGAAAATGATAGTACATATGAGATATTTCTACATGGTTCTGGATTTGAACATGCAATTCACCTTCTTATGCTGTAATTAGCATCTATTAAACACATCTGCTGCTTGCTCATTAGTGCCCTATGCATACCTCTGTGCATCTCTGCATAAATAAGATAATCACAGGCAAAACTGGAATTACTTTCCTCCCTTCCCCTGATATCATGCAAAAGTGGAGCACAAAAAGTGAAGGAAAGGTTGCACACCCTGTACTAGAACCCAAGACCATCTATACTCCAGACCTACACATACACATGCTGCCACAGGAAGAGTTACATAGCATGCACAGGGAAACCTGCCTTTCATTCCTCCATTTGCCATGATTTTGCTAAGCCCTGTATCATGCAAATGACTAAAATATTTAAAAAAGTACTTAAACTGGACAGAGACAACACATTTTACCAACAAATGAGGAGGTTGCATCTTAATGAAACAGAGCTTGGGAATTATGCACCGCTTATCTACATTTTCACCCTTCACAGACCTACATGTACACCTCTGTAAGTCTAACCCGACACACCCCCTGATGTCATCATTCACTGTCGCCATCCATTGAAAACAAACACTGAGGGAGTGCCTACATGATGTGAAAATCCCTACATGGTTCAAATTTATTGGGATTCAGAAATTCTAATGAGTTCAGATCTCATTTGCATTTTCATCGTGCTGACAGCCCTGAATCTACATGACGGCTAACCGAGTATCCAGGAAAACTGAAGGGGAACACAAGAGAAGGGTATTACTTTGCTGTATATCTGCAGAGGAGTACTGTTTTTGAGAAAATATGCCTGTATTTCATCAACTATATGTACTGCATATGCTTACATGCCACCATGAATAGTCTGTTTTGTGTGGTTTACACTTTTAGCTGTCTGCATTAGTTACAAGTGTATTCTTCATTTGGGGGTGGGGAGAGAAGCTGCATTTATGTCATTGCACTTAAAAAGGCTAGGTTGCTATTGTTACTCTCCTATTGTTGCATTTACCCTGTATAGAACTGGAATTATGTGTCTGCTGTCACATGTTAAAGTCATTTCCGTACAAATCTAAAAACTTCTACTTGCTCTTCTGTCTATGTACACTCCTTTCCATGGCTATATTCGAAAAGTATTCAAATACACAAGGAACACCAGCACGGAATCTACACAGTTGCTTTAGAACTTGTTGAATCACTCTGCCATGTTGGTTTGCATGATTAGCATATAATTCAGCTACTTATACTATAATTAGCATGCCATGGTATTTACCTTGTTTGCACTTGAGTGTGTGCTGCTACACGGAGTTTACTGAATCTGAAAATATTCACGGCCATGTGCACATGGTGAAAAATGGCTGTGTAGGCTTTATTGAATCCCCCCAGAGTTTACATTCTATCTTATTTTACCCAAATAGACATTAGTCATGCAAAGTCAGAGTTATTACACCAAAGCTACAGTGCCGAACATTTTATCCACAGACAGCTATCATATCAATTGCTGACCTAAAGTATCTGCTTTGACCCTATCACAATTAAAATGAAAATAGCAATGATTGTATTAATTTACTCTGTTGCACAGAAACTGTAGTCACAGGCTTGCACAGCAGCTGACTTTATCCAAATATGCATTAATCTTGCAAAGCCACAATTACAACAGTAAACAGCAATGCCAGTCAGCTCATTTAATTCACAAATACCCCCCACTACCTAACTAAAATAGCTGCTTTTTATCTGTCAGGATTAAAGTAGAAATAATAGTAACAGTTGGGTTGCATACTTGCATTTCTTTCATTTTATTGACAGAAACATTAGTCACAGCTTGTGTGTGCCAGTGAAGTACACATTTCATTTTATTTATTTTACTTTTGTTTAACTGGTTTTCTGCAACCAGCTTTAGTTGCAAAAACCCTTTTCAGCATATGTCCAGGAAGAAAAGCTCCAACATATTAGAAATATTTTTAAACAAACATTCAGTATATACATGAACAGATACGAAATAACATACATTAAGAATGACTCATAAACGTGGTAATTATTTTACATTCATCTTAAAATATACACAGAAAATGATTACTGTTCTGCAGAGCTAGAATTACAATAACAGTAAAGAGCAGGGCCATTTGTTCCATTCACTCATAGCCACAATCTCCACTGCCTACCCCACCCACAGTATCTGACTTGATCTTACAAGATTAATAACAAAATAATAAAAAAAAGATGACACTGTCATTAAGGTAAGTATTCTTTTTTTCACATAAACAATACTCAGAGTACAGCGCCTGTGGTTGATGTGATATAGGGAAATATTGCCAGCCTAGCTATCTGGAGTTTTGTAAATAATTCTGTGTCACTTGTGAATATTGATATGATTTATACAGAACTGTATGTTATGTACTGAGCTAAGATGTATCCATACTGTACCCTGCTGGAACATAGAAGAGTAAACTGGAAAACTTAAGAATAGTTGAGGTTAAGTTACTTTATAGCTGGATTATAAATAAAAGATGTTATCTCTCAGTTTCAGTTCAGTAGCAGACACAATGCCTAGAGCTAGAAGTTTTTGTACTGTCTATAAAGATAAATAATTACTAGGTTTCAAATGTAAAAGCGTTTTATTGTTTTACGACTTCCAAGAGCTGCAAAGATCTGAGAGTTATGTATTTCTCTCACAGAGATGTTAAACTCTGTTAGTCAACTGAATTCAGGTAAAAAAGAGGGGTCTACTTTAGGACCTCGAAAGCTTAATAGCTTGAATGCATATGGATCGAACCATATTCATCGAACTATTAAATGATCGAAGTCCACAAAAAAAAAACATACACAAAAAAAAGTTAAACTAGTGTAGGCAGGGGGGCAGTCTCCCCTGCATCCCCCACCCCTGCTACTTAAATATACCAACTTCGAGATTGCACTACATTGAAGTAAATGGAAATTTCCACCTACAGAGATTTCTGTTTACATTTTCGATGTTTTGCGCTTTCGGTGTACTCGTGTCGAGTATATCGTATTCGATATTCTCGGACTTCAAGCACATAAAGTAGACTCGAAAAAGAGTGATGTTATCCAAGCTTGCCCAGCAGTAATGTTTGATATTAATTTAAGAACTCTCTCAGAGAGAGATACTGTGCATTTTGCATTTTGTCTTGGACCTAGCAAGAACATACACTCATCATCATCATCTGCACTTGCCTTGCTAATAGTAAGTAACTAGGATACAGTAATGTCGTTTAGATATAGTTAAGAATATAGTAAAGATTAGTTTAGATGTTTTCTGTATTTATTTGAGACTATCCTGCAATGTTGTTTTAAAATAGCTCCTGTGATTTTGAACTCTGAAGTAACTGTGTTTGTGTACTGAGTATTGTCTTGTTCTTCTATTATTTATTAGTAAATATATTTAAACCTATCTTTGTGGCTGATGTTTGTGAGACATATTTAAGCTCTTACAGAACTTGCATACCTGTTTGGTGGCACTGTACAGTCCACTTCTAACAGCCTGGTGCTTGGTCAAAGCTACCATTTGGATTATTGGTAACATTACAGAGTAAGATTCTACACCCTTTTTAAGGCCCTAGAGTAGCTAATAAGAGTGGTTGGTGGCAGTGATAACAATCTCATAGTCTGAGTAGAAGGGGGCATAGCAAGTTAACCTATGCCAGCCTTTCCCAATTGTTTGTGTGTGTGTGTGTGTGTGTGTGTGTGTGTGTGTGTGTGTGTGTGTGTGTGCGTGCGTGCGTGTGTGTGTGTGTGTGTGTGTGTGTGTGTGTGTGAGCTACTTGGGCAGGGACACAAAGCATTGGTTAGACAGAGAGGGTGCTAGATGTTTTGTCTTGACCACTCAGCTGAGATCTCAACCCTATAGCTGTGCCAGTGGGGAGTCTTATTGGGGATCTGGAAAAAGAGGGAGAAACCAGCTCCAGACTGCTTGTCGTCTCTGTGTGCTCTTAAGGGGAATTGTACTTTGCACTGTGTGTACGTGTCATCCTCCCAGTGTGTACATCCCTCACTGTTGCCAGTGGTGAGGATTGAGGCTCCTTGATTACTGGGCCAGTGCAGGGGCATCACATATTAATTGGTTGGCAGTGGTGAGATATCCATATCACATATTAATTTGTTGACAGTGGTAAGATAGCCATACCACATATTAATTGGCTTATAGTGGTGTGGATGTTGAATTCCTGTAGCCTGTGTACAGTGGTCACTAAAGGTGTTTGTACTCTCAATCAGCCATGCAGTGAACATTCAGTGTTTCACATCACAATTCTTTTATTTTTTTTTTTTGTTAGTCAGGGAGAGCAGGCAAGCATGTCAGCACAGGAGTATGCCAAGCTGACTAAGGCAGAAATGATTGTAGCTTTCACCACAGCTGCATCGCAGACCAGAGATCAGGAGGACAGCTAGGCTGGTCTTGGAGATGTACAACTCTCAGAAAATGGACAGCTCAACTTTTCTACAGAGGACTTAAAAATCCATCTCTAGTTAATGAGACTTGAGCTGGAGGCCAAGCAGATGGAAATAGAAGTAAAAGAGACACTGAGACATCTGGAGGCTGAGGAAAATGAGAAACTGTAATGTCTAGAGGCTGAGGAGAAGGAGAGGCAGAGGCAACATGAAAAGGAGACGCTCTTTGCCAGAGTCATGGAGGTAATGGGGAAGGGAGTAACCAAACCCCAGAAGCAACAAAGGTCAGTAAATAACTTCCACAATTTACAGAGGGGGATAATTTTGACAGCTTCATTCATAATGTTTGAGAGGTTATGTAAATAGTATAATGTTGAGCAAGGGCTCTGGGTATGGTTCCTGACTCCCTTACTCAGTGGCAAAGCTGTAACTGCTATTTCTAAATTGCCTGATACTGATTGCTTAAATTATAATATTGTAAAGAACTGTCTTTTAAAATGCTTTAAGTTAACACCTGAAGCTTATAGGAACAAGTTTCATGAGCATAGACGCAAGGCAGATGAAAGTTTGTGTGAATATGTTGCTGAACTAAGCACTTATTTTCATGGGTGGGGGAGTGGATGTCAAGTCACCAGTTTTGAAGGGCTGACAGATCTTTTGGTGAGGGATCAAGCCCTTAGCACTTTGCCTGGGAACATGAACATCTGGTTAGCTGATAGACAATGCAGTAATGCAGAATTGTTGGGGAAGAAGGGAGACCTATACCTAGCAAGCAGGGAATAATTGCACAGGAAAGGGACACCCAGTGCTGCTCATGGGTCTAAGGGAACCCATGGTGGGCAGCCCAGACTGCCCCAACAGAGTCTGTCAGTAGCAGGCAAAGCCACTAGTCCAGGTACACGTCCAGGACCAAGGGTTAAATGTTTTAAATGCAACCAGTGGAGCCATGTAGAATATAGATGTCCATGGAGGCAAAGTGTGGAACAAAAGGTGGGAGAGCCAGTAAGTGGGAATGTCAAAATGCCAGCAGTAAGTTGTCTCGAGAAAACAAGGGTACCAAACTACCACAAGAGGTTATATCCTATCTTAGTAGATGGAAATGAGGCCCCTGCTAAGAACAACACAGCCTCTGACCTTACCATTGTGAGGCCTGCAATGGTTACAGAGCAGCACTACTGGCTTGGGCAGTCTACTCCACTCAGAGCTTTAGGAGGGACCCTAGTCCAAATACCTTTGGCTGGGGTTCACCTTGACTGGGAGGATGGAAATGGAAGCCAGCAAGTAGGTTTGTTTGAGGATATCCATGCAGATGTCATGATAATGAATGATTCTGATAATGCAGTACCCTGTGTGCATGCAGTTACATGTAGTCAGGCTTGGAGACAAGCATGTGGATCTGGTAGCCTGGGGGAGACCCAGACACACCACACACTTGCAGCCAGGACTGGTGAGGTGGTTATTTCAGGGGGGGAGCTACTCTGTAGCAGTGAGCCTGAAAGTGAGCCACAGCTGCTTCAGGGTACTGATGTTCCCTTGGGCAGAATGACTGCAAGGACAGAGGTGAATAGTAGTACCCAGGCTGACAGTGAGGCACCGCTGTCAGAGAATACATGTCTTTCTATGGAAGGGGAGCTGGGAAGGGTTACTAAGAGAGAGATGAGACAGACTCAACTCTCAGACCCTACATTATAAGGCCTGAGGGAGGTAGCTAGTGAGGCATCTGATTCTCAAGTGAAAGAGGAATCTGTATACTGGGACAAAGGGTTACTGTATAGAGATTGGACCCCTGAGGGAGGGCTAGAGGGTGAGAGAATACACCATTTGGTAGTGCCCAGAGCCTGTCATCTGGCACTTCCAGCCATAGCCCATGATATTCCCTTTGCAGGTCATATGGGCATAAAGCATACAAAGAGATGTATTATGCAGAACTTTTGTTGGCCTGGGATTTCCAGAGATGTAACAGGGTACTGCAGGCCCTGTGAGCAGTGCCAAAAGGTAGGCAAGGCAGGAGACAAGATGAAATCTCCTTTAATGCTTTTGCTTGTGATTGAGGAGCCATTTCAGTGGAGTTCACTCCCTTGCAAGACAGTTAACTGTAACTTAAAGCACGGCAAGAGAATGTAAGAGCAACAGGAATAATCAGCAGGCAAGTCACATACTCAGATTACACACACACACACACACACACACACACACACACACACACACACACACACACACACACACACACACACACACACGTACACACGTGCACACACACACACACACACACACACACACACACACACACACACACACACACACACACACACACACACACACACACACACACACACACACACACACACACACACACACACACACACACACACACACACACACACACACACACACACCAGACACTACCAACACACACACACACACACACACACACACACACACACACACACACTAGACACCACCCACAGGCTGCTAACTGCTCTGGTTTTGATACATTTAAAAAGCAGCCTAAATCATTCACAATAAGCAGCCCACAATCAAGTCCAAAGGGAAGCCATCTGGGCTGTGCTCTTGGCTGCCCTGGTTTAGGTGCATTTAATAGCAGCTTAAACCATTTACTGGCAGCAGCCCACTACCCAGTCAACAGGGGGAGACAGCCAGACCCATTCATTGCAACAAGCCTCTCTAGCAAATCAACGTAGCCAGTCACACAGAGGTCCATTCACACCACACCACAAAGGTCCAATTGCCCCATCACACACCAGCCAGAAAAGGGGAATCCAGCAGCCAGTCTCACAGAGGTCCAGTCACACCTCACACAATGACAGTGGACAGTAACTGCTGCTAGGAGCTGATGACTGCTCTTTTTTGATACCTTAAAAAAGTAGCCTAAACCATTTGCAATAAGCAGCCCACAGCCCAGTCCAAAGAGAAGCCATCCCTCGTGGGCTGTTGACTGCTCTGGTTTAGGTGCATTTAATAGCAACATATACCATTTGCAGGCAGCAGCCCACAACCCAGTCTACAGGGGGAGACAGCCTGAGCCATTCACTGCAACATGCCCCTCTACTACATCAAAAATGCATGCTAACACAGATCCAGTTATTCCAGCAACTTTCTAAGTTAAGAGAAATATTTAAAATATGTCTATTATTGGGTCTGTGTTCAGACACACAAAAAATGCATGCTAACACAATTACTCCAACAACTTTCTAAATTTATAACAGCAAAATTTAAAATCTGTTTGCATTACATTTGGGCCTTTATAAACTCTGTCTCACAGACACAGAAAATGTACGCTAACATCAATACAGTTATTCCAGCAGCTTTAAGTTTATAACAGCAATATTTAAAAATCTGTCCCTACTTTTTAGCCAATTATCTCTCTCTCTCTCTCTCTCACACACACACACACACACACACACACACACACACACACACACACACACACACACACACACACACACACACACACACACACACACACACACACACACACACACATTGCATACTAACATACCAGTTCAGCAACATTAAGTATAACAGCAATATTTAAAATATGTAAACAACGTAGGTGGGAAAAACAACAGAAGGCACATAATTCTTAGCAGAAAGTGTTTTTAATAAAATTGAGCACTTTTGTCTGTATGTATCAACAAGATTTCTTCAGAATACAAAAAGTATTTGAAAGTCCCTCTCCCCATCACATGATCTTAATTAACCGATAAGGAAATAAACATATAAAATAAACTGTGACAAATCATTGCTTAAATAACAAAAACACTTTTCATTAATAAATTATTAGGGTTACACAAGTAAGCACGCAATTTTAATACACTGACCCCCAGATTTACTATTCTTCTGTACAGGACTAGCTTAGTCCTGCATGGAAGCGGCCGTTTAGGAGCAGGAGGGCAGCGCGCCATGCATATTAATGAGGTGCACTGCCTGAGCTCCTAATCTTACACGGAGCGTGTAAAAGTGCAGGGGGCGTATCTGATAGCAGAGCTCTCAGAATATACACACCCCCTCAATGAAGAACAGTAGAAAGGGCTAATAAATGAGTGAGACCACTCATAGGTGTCTGCATATCCCCACCAACATTCCCCCTGGTGTACAACAGCAAGTAAATACAAATAAAATGAACAAACCTTTTTTTAAATTTTTTTAAAAATCTGATTAAAGCTAAACATAGGTGCGTGGGTGTGCCCATCACTTAGCTACGGTTAATGCAGCTTAAATGGCTGAAGAGGATAACAAGGAAGATATATGCAAATGAAGCATCAGAGCAATAGTGTACGTGCAGGTATTCCCGGTTTGAGACCCACTGCAGCATATACCATTTTCCATGGCAAAGCATGTTATGACCAATATTTTCATTGCATAACCCACTAAATAACATATATTTATGAACTGGAGTGCTGCAGGAAATGCACATGTGAGGTGTCAGTGTCATAATGAATATAGCACTAGTAAGCAGGTTTAAGCACCAATAAGCAATAGTAAGCATATTTAAGCACTAGTAAGCGAGTTTAAGCCAGTTTGCATGGGGGTAAGCAATGCGCACACAGGGTAAGCAATTCTGAAGCTAACTCTCTGTAAGCATATGTAACCGGAGGTTAGCATTGCTTACCTCGTGCAAACCCATGGAAACCTGCTTACAAATGCTCAAAAGTGCCTTAATCACTCTGTATCCAACGGCCCTTGTTCTGCCCATCAACAAAATAAACAATCTTGCAGGTCTTGAATCTAGTACCCTATACACTATAGTCACAATAGTTAATCACCAAGCCATCACAGCAATACAGAAGAATGAGGTATCAGCAAACAAGTCTTCACTATAGTAAATTCAAACTGAACCTGGGAAAGGAATCAGTATACAGACATATGTTCCATAACCCACTACATAACATAAATATGTGAACTGGAGTACAGCAGTAAGCCAAGAAGTCAGGTGTAATTGTAAAAGAGTGTTGAAGTCCCCAATAAAACACAAGGACCCCATACAGTGTACATACACATGAATCATGGATACCAGGCATACATATAAGATGTAATGAATAATCAATGCCAAAAAGGAAATATAATGCAAAGTCAAATGTAAGCAATGCTAAGCACTGCACAGGCCAGATTAGGAGGTGTAAGCAATGTGTAGGCCAGCTAACTTAATGTGGCCAGTGTTATATCCCTTTAAACAATGCCAACCTTAGGTAAGCAGGCTTGCCCATACCTTAGCCTTTTCAAAACTGGCCAATCAGAAAAAAGTGTGGGAACTCGGCCCTACTTAAACCCAAGAGGTGGGACTACATCTCATAACTGGTTGTAGCTTCCCTTGCAGGCACTATGTCAGGAAGGGGAGAGGGTGTGCACTTTTGGGCGCAGCGCTGGTGTATCCAGGAGTCCAGAGTCATGGCAGGATTCCTTGTCAAAGACCATGACCAGAGACTGCTGCAGCACCAGTACCAGGGTTATCAATATAAGGAAGAAGCCTGGGACCGTCTCGCCCATGACCTTACTAGTGCCACTGGCATACCCCAAACTGGTGAACAGGTCAGGCATCACTAAGCTGACCTGAAGCAGAATAAGGGGGACCTCTTGGACCAGGGGATCCAAGAGGCTAGAACAGCTGGGTCTGTACCAGCTGTGTGTAAGTATCACCCCAGCATGTGTGTATTAATTGTCAGCTCATGTATATCATGGATAGGTATGGCTAAATATTCCTCTTATGTCCTCCACAGCTGCAAGTGAGCGGGCCGCGAACTAGGATGCCCATGGAAATCGCCTGGAGAGGTTGCGACACGAGGCAGGTCAGTAATACTCTCGCATTTACTGTCATAGGAAATAAATAGAAAAGTATTAGTAAATGAATTGCCTGTATAATACCTGTATTGTTTAAGGCAAGTACTGCATACATATGAGAATATGGCAGGAAGAGTCTCATATAGTTTGTATGTAAATAAAAGCATAATAACCTGACAATAAAGGTCTAACTGCTGGACTCCATGTGTATACTCTGGTATCATATGGCAATATAGATTTGCAATCATGTAATAGTACTGTTGTATTAAGCATTACCCACATTGTGCACCATAAATAGAATGTGTAGGAATGCCTGTATATGACTGGTGTAACCCCTAGAGGCCTTTTAGTACAACTGAGAGACACATAGACAGAAAACAGGGAAAATGCAGACAACAAAACCCAAATAACACATGCAACTGAGATGTGATCTGTTGTTTTTTTAGCACACACAGCCATGGTTCGAATCCTGCCAATGGTATTAGTCTGCATACAGAATCATACCCCAATGTCCAGTAAAGTGGCCCATATCTGTTGCCTGTGAACCTGTCCCCCTGGGAAATCAGTGGGATTATCCCAGACATATAGGCAGCAAACAGGAAATACAACTGATTGACACACATCTATGAGAACAAAGCTGGCACACTAGCAACTCCCCAAAACCTTATGAGACTAAGAAGCCAGGTATGTCCCATTTACACCCCCATCTTGTCAAGCAGTGGCCAGAGTGTGTACAGTAACAGAGTGAAATGTATGAGCATAATAGTAATGTGGAATCTGGTACTGTGTGTAGCAACAATCAGGTAGTGCTAACAAACATTTCTCCCACAGGTCTGTCAGATACCAACACTGTGCCCAGAAATACAAGAATGATACCCTGTACTGGTACTGTTTACATTGGTATTGTATGGCATTGTGAGGGATGCAGTTGCTCTGAATAATGAGGTATTACTCATCACTGTTGCCCACACTGTCCTAAAAAATATAACTGTCTAGGAAATCTGTATAAGAGTGTTCTAATACAAGGTCAGAATGCAAAAGCACAGGAGAATTATAAGACATAAAGCAAACAGGAGATATACAGCAATATCTATATAGCACACACAACTCTGATGGACAGTGTTTAAGTTGTAGCAGACACAACCATGGTCTGAATCCTGGGAGTGGAAGTAGGCTACATACAGAATCATACCCCACAACTGTACAGATGGAACCAGAATGTCCAGTATATGGGCCCATATCTGCTGCATGTCCCCCTGTCCCCCTGTCCCCCTGGTAAGTCTGTGGGATGATCCCAGATGTTTAGCCAGCAAACAAGAAATATAAGTGATTGTCCAACATCTATGTGAACAAACCTGTCACTGTAGCACCTCCTGAAACTGTTAGGAGAGTAATAAGCCAAGTATGTCCTATCTACACCCTCATATTGTTAAGCTGTGACCAGAGTGTGTACAGTAACAGAGTGAGATGTATGTGCACAATACTAATGGGTAATCTGTAACTTTGTGTGGCAACATTCAAGTAGTACTAACAAACATTGCTCCCAAAGGTACATCGGATACTAACACTGTGCTGAGAAATAAAAAAATATATACCCTGTACTGGTACTGTTTATGCTGGTATTGTAGGGAATTGTGAGTGTTGCAGTTTCTCTGAATAATAAAGCATAACTGATCACTGTCACCCACCCTGTCCTACATAATATAACTGTGTAGGAAAGCATGTATATGTGTGTGTCAAGTCACTAAAGGCAATATTCTAGATATGTCCCGGTACATCTGCATGTGGTCAGTGCATGGCCAGAGTCTGTGCATAAAGAGTTGGATAGCTATGTGCATAACATCAACCTGGAATCTGGGAGTATGTGTAGAAACAGGTAGTTAGCGTTAACATACATTCCCCCCACAGGTATACCAGGTAAGAGGTGTATACTGCAGGTAAAACCAGTTCATGTATAACGATGACGACAGCCATATCACTGTCCAAACTAAGGCTATATGGTAGTGTAGTAAGACATGTAAGGTACAGATAGCAGCACTGACTAAGAAAGTAATGTGGACTACAGGAATATACTAATTGTTAATTGATATCTTTCTCCCCCCCACCATATCCAACAATAAACAACATACCCACCCCAACCAGTATGTAATGACTCCAATGTTCTGATAATGCCCTATTATTTGATAAATATTTTAATTGTTCCCATGCATGTGCTATATTGAATTATTCCAACACTGGTGGCATGGTGCCATCAATGTACCTGCATGCTGTTCTTATTACCACTGTGGTCCCATATATGAATGTGTTCTGTTTGCTATGCAACTGTTCCGTATCTGGTGTCTGGGTTAATGGGAATATCTATGCATGCTGCTATACCTAACTCTGGAATGTGTTACTAACCCACATATGATGATAAACTCTAAACACTATAGCATGTTTGGGAAGGCCAGTCCCAGCGGACCCACCTATCCCACCTCAGCTGGCAGTAGCACCAGGCACCAGCATGTCTGGGGTCCAACCCGGGACCTCCCTGTCCATTGTTCCTGCACCACCTTTCGGTGGAACCACGTCAGGGGATGGAGCTTGCCTCCCCGGGAGGGGGCACTGACAGGAACCTGTCACCCGTCGCCAGGTCCAGGTCGTGGTGCATAGCAAGCTCAACCAGCAGCTTGGTGATCTGCTACGCCAGCTCAAGGCCCGTGTGTCATGACTAGAGGGTCAGGCTGGTTCTGAAACTCAGCCCCCAGCACAGCCACCTTCAGGGCTGTGAAGGTGCAGTGGTGACTGCCCATGAGTGGGGACCTCAGTCCCACTGTTTCCACTAGGGGGCTCATGGGCTTCCGATTTCTCATCACCCCTCCCCATCAAGGTATTTACCCCCCACATGTGTCACATACCACCCCTGTATGCATCTTTTTTGTCTTGTCTGTTAACCTACCCAGCCTACCTCCCCAAATATACCTACTATCCCTCCTCAACATCCCACTCTCACCTGAAAAACAAAAGAAAAAAGGGCAATCTGTTCCCCCAAAAAATTCTTGCCCCATATATACCTGTCCATTTCGCACATATGTCCACTGGACATATGTAATCAGGTCTAATTGGCATCACAACTTATTATTGTTGTCCTCACCTCTCTCACAGGGGTTTGAGTGTCCAAATCTACCTCCAAATTCAGTGTATATGCACAGCTGTTGCTGTAGAAAAAATGGGCAGCTATGGACCTTCCCCACACCCTTCCTGCACATCCCTAATTTTTTCCCTACTGTCTTTCCCTCTTTGCGCCCTTTTTTCACCACAACATACACAAGCACAGGATGCCAGTACTGACATGCATGGGTGCATTGCTGCACGGGTGTGCTGTGGTCATCTGTGCCAGATGGCAATACAAGGCTAGGTGATGGGTATACCTTGGCATCAGGCCATATGACAATAGTCTTCATTGTGGCTCAGGAGTGTAGTGTCTGGATCTGACCACACATTTGGGTATTGTATTCATCATCCAGTTACCTGGGTGACTATTGCATGTGGCCAATGCTGTGCATTGCTTGCCATGTATGTGTTCCTTAGTCCATGACATGGATGGTGTCTGGGATGTGCACACCTCCCACATGCATGTACAGTGACATGTGTAACTGTACCTGGGGTGTCTGGCCCATACTGTGTACACAGATTGTTATCATCAGATGTGCCAGTCCTAGCCTCATGTGACAGGAACTGTTAATGGAAGGCAGGTTGACCCAGCACCTACCTTGATAGCATGATACTGGTATTCCCTGGTGCCAGTGGCATCTGTACATACAGGGCATGTTTTCAGGCATGGTATGTCCTTTGTGGGTCACATTTGAAGGCACCACAGGTGTTGCAGGTGTCCAGTGGGGAACATGGGGAAGGTACACTGTCAGTATGTACGTGCCTATTAGACTGATGATCAAGGTGCCATGCCCACTGTAGTCCACTGCAATCACAGCATGGTTACTATCAGTGGGCAATATACAGGGTACTGCCAACATAGTGGCTGTTGTCTAGGCAAGTGTGTGTGTGTGTATGAGACATGGGTAGAGTGTTATCTGTGTAATACTAGGGTCAATCACTTTGTTCGCCTGGCCTTGATGTCAAATGTAGGGGTATGGTTATGTACCCCAGCCTCTCGGCTATTTCACATCTGTTATCCCTGTATGGTGGACATTGTGATATATACTGGGGCCACCATATAAGAAATTTGCAAAACCCACTTTCCATTGACTCCAGTTGTTAGACACTCACAACCACCTCCACATAGGATACGAATTACAAACACAGACACACCTGTCATGTTTGGGATTAGAACTCCTATCTAACTAGTTTATTACATTACACCACTACGCAGTTATAGGATGAGCCACGGAGATTACTGGAATAGTCTTTCCCCAAAGGTGTATTTCACAGTGAATTACATCAGCAGGATTGCCAAAGTAGGGCAGTTGAAGTGTAGTGAGTGTGACTAGCCTAAAATGCATTTCTCCCTACACAGACATAGAAACACACACAAACAATCCACAACTGTCATGAGTGGAGATAGAACCCCTACCAGAGTTCTACATCACACTACAGCATGAAGCAGTTATAGGACACACCACAGGGATAACTGAAGTACTCCTTCACCAAAGGTGTATTTCACAGTAAATAACATCAGCAGGATTGCCAAAGTAGGACATTTGAGGTGTAGTGAGTGTAACTAACCTAAAATGCATTGCTCCCTACACAGACATTGAAACACACACAAAACATCCACAACTGTCATGTTTGAGGATAGAACCCCTACCAGAGTTCTATATCACACTACAGCATGAAGCAGTTACAGGATGCACCATGGGGATAACTGGAGTACTCCTTCCTCAAATGTGTATTTCACAGTTAAAGACATCAGCAGAATTGTCAAAGTAGGGCATTTGAATTGTAGGGAGTGTGACTAGCCTAAAAAAGCATTGCTTTCTATACAGACAGAGTCAGACACACACACACACACACACACACACACACACACACACACACACACACACACACACACACACACACACACACACACACACACACACACACACACACACACACACACACACAGTTGCCAAATCTAGGATTAGAACTCCTACCTAACTATTCTATCACACTACAGCAGTTCACAGTTATATGACGTGCAATGGAGATTACTGGGCTACAACCTTCCCAAAGGTATATTTCAAGGTGGATGACATCAGCAGGCTTGCCAATGTAGGGCATTTGAATTGTAGGGAGTGTGACTAGCCTAAAAAAGCATTGCTTTCTATACAGACAGAGTCAGACACACACACACACACACACACACACACACACACACACACACACACACACACACACACACACACACACACTCACAGTTGCAAAGTCTGAGATTAGAACTCCTACCTAGCTATTTTATCATACTACAGCAGTACACAGTTATAGGACACATCACAGAGATTACTAGGCCACAACCTTCCCAAAGGTGTATTTTAAGGTGGATGACATCAGCAGCCTTGTCAAAGTAGGGCATTTGAATTGTAGGGAGTGTAACTAGCCTAAAAAGCATTGCTCTCTAAATAGACACAGACAGACACACACACACACACACACACACACACACACACACACACACACACACACACACACACATACCACACACTTGCCAAGGCTGGGATTAGAACTCCTACCTAACTATTTTATCACATTACAGCAGTACGCAGTTATAGGACGCACCATGGAGATTACTAGGCTGCAATCTTCCCAAAGCTGTATTTCACAGTAGAAGACCTCAGCAGGCTTGTCATAGTAGGGCGATGGGGAGGCCAGTGTGTTTGCATGGGCCATAACTCATTCATCTAGGGGTTGACACACCACATGTGGGCACATGCAGGGCTGTATTCCACAGGTATGTATATACAGCTGCTAGATGACTACTTCCTTGTACAGTCATGTTGCACAGCTAGCACTTGCACCACATATTCGGTACTGCTGACAGATACAATTGGCTAGTATCTACAGTGAGTGACATCTGAACCTCATGTGGTTGTAGCCATTTGGCTGTGTGCTGGGTGGGACAGGCCTGGATGGCTCCTTGTCACAGTCATTCTCTTCCACACATCTATGTATGTCTACTTTTGGCAAAGTGTGTTGTCCTTGGATATATGTCTGTATTCCTATCCACTGTGTGTGCAAAGCATGAGTGGTGCATACTGAGGAGTGTCTGCACTAACATCTGCAACTGCCAGATATGTCTGGTCCACTGTTATTTGCAGACATGGGCTTCATGTGTGTAAGTGTGTGAGCATGCCCAGTATGACCTTCCACTATGTTGCTGTTTGACATTGCCTTCATTTCTCTAAGTGTGTGGGCATGCCCAGTATGCCCTTCTGTATTGCATGTGTGGATCAATTCCAGGTAATTTGTACTCCAGTGCTGACCTTTGTGTTGTACACCCGCAGGTAGCAAACTGTTTCTGCAGGGTATCCGTCGATCATTTGGCAATATGGGGACAAAGTGTGCAGGGGATAGTGTGCACTGTAGGTGATTGCGTCTGTGCTGCTTCAGCTACATGGTACTACTGTTAGCAGAGATATTCAGACATGTACTGTTATACACTGTGATGTTTTCTGTCCTCATGTACTGTCAGGTGGACATTCCTGCTCACAGTGATGTCTTGGGGGACAAGGGTGACTGCAGCTGTGTGCGGTATTTTGGGCAGATGCCTACATATTCATGGTAGGTTATGCCATCCTGGAGGGGGTGCTGCAGACATTTGCTGCTAGGTCTGTGTATCCAGTTCAGCACCTTGGTACAGTGCTGGCAGGGGATCCCATACATGTACATCCATCAACATGACAGCATAGCCTTATATTGCTATGGCAATACCTCACAGCTGTACAGATTTGCACAGGTTACACAGAGGCAGGGGCCATGAGTCAGGACATTAAGCCCTATTGTGGTGTATGGACAGGTATGTAGGCACCCGTTTATGTGTTTACAGCCAGGGATAGTGTGTGCACACAGCTTTGTGTCGGACTTTACGCATTCCATGCTGCCAACGCTCCCACCCCCCCAAGTTATTCTCTCCTCTTCCTTACATTATGCATACATTCTCTGATACATTCCCTATGGTTATCACCCCATCATGGCTGTGTGTTGGTATTGGTCAACAGCTCATGCAGTGGGACATGGTGCACATGTTACTGTGGTTTGTCCACATGGCCTTGCATATGGCATATGTGGAGTGTGTTGTGTTGTTAATTGGGTATCCACGACATAACATGCAGTGGCAGTACATGTGAGACACAGACCCTTGGCAGAGGCCTGTGGGCTATTAGCTGTTGATGCAGGCCAGATGTGGCAGGCTGTTGCATTCTGCCTGTCCCTATAGTCTCAGACCACCATACAGTATATTTCCCTGGGGTGACAGGGTAGGTGTGCTAGGTGTTCATGCCACTATGTTCTATCAGCCTTGATCAATGGTGTGCATGCTGGCAGGGTGCTTCCTACAGCTGGTGACACTCCTGCATGGGACACCTGAACTCCATGCTGCATTCTTTCACTATTGCCATATACAGCTAGGGTCATATTGTACCCATTCCCCACAGCAGGGGTACAACCAGAGAGCTAATTGTGGGTGGTGTTTGCATGAGCTGGGTGCATGTGTGCTATGGACACTACTTGCATCTGACTCACAGATATGCAACAGGCATTCCAGTTATGCTTGCATGTGCAGGCACATCAGCTGTTTCCCAATATATCAGTCCTACCTCCTTTGTGATCTGCTACTGTTTGGTCAGACAACAAAGGTATCCCCTACCACAAGACCAGATAATGTGATGCATACCTGTTTGTACTATTCCAAGGGTGTGTCCATTTCACAGTGACACAATATATACTGTATGTCTGGGGTACTTTCCCCTGTGTACTGCTTGTGTGTCAAGCCCAACAGCCATGCCATGTCGGTCTTTCAGATGGTGACACATATTACCACCATACATTTGCAATGGCTTACTGCTAGCTTGTGTTATACTGGTCGGTGTTGTGTTTGGCACTGCAGTTGTGAGGACTTGTCCCTGTCATCAGCGGTAGTGGGCAATGGCCACCAGGTCTTACCTCAACATGCATACATACCAACCACTCTCACACAATATGAAACACACACCTGCATATTTTGCAGATGCTACAACCTATCCTGCTACCTTGGCCACCTCTGTGCGTCTGTGCTCCACTGGTATTATACCTACACATACATATTCCTACATTTCTACATAGGGTTGTGGGGGGCACACCTGACTCTTATGGTGTGTGTACATCGGATTGGGGGGCACACCAGACCATTAATACATATATATACGTAGGGTTGGGGGTGCACACCTGACTGTTTCTACATTCTTACACAGGATTGGGGGGGGCACACCTGATTATTTCCACGTTTCTGCACAGGATTAGGGGTCACACCTGACTGTTTCTACATTTCTATACAGGACTGGGGGGGGTCACATCTGACTGTTACTACATTTCTACACAGGATTGGGGGGGACACACTTAACTGTTATTACATTTCTACGTAAGATGGGGAGGCACACCTGACACTTGTATACATTTGCTATGATTGTACTGGTATGTCAGGTATTCCATTTCATTCTGTATTCTAACCTATCATGCTGACTAGAGGCATATCAGTGTACTACAGGTCTTAGCATTGATTGACCTAAATATTAGTTTCTGACTTTCTTCCTTTCAGAACTAAGATCCTACTGTCTGACCTGCTGTAGACTGTCTGTGTAGGCCTGGGGGGGTTACCCATAGGCATCATTCAGAGGCCATAGCACAACCTTTGTTTGCGTTTGTCTACACATATCCTGCTGGCTGTGACTCTTGTTTGGCATGTGAACCCCCCCCCCCGACTGGCATGTGTGAGTCACTTACCTTGTGGATGGCCCAGGATTGAGGGTGGTGCTGCAGGGCTGCTGATGTTGGGTGCACATAGTACACTCCCTACACATGGTTGAGCACAGGTAGTGTCATGTTTGGCATCCCTTTTACTGTATGTGAGAGTCAGAGAGAGGTGTTATTCCCTGGGTCCCTCCTTGCCAAGGCCAGGGCATACTGGGCACGCCTCCTTCTGCCTACAGAGCAGGCTTAGGTTGTTCCTCCTCCGAGTCACTCTGTGCCTGTGCAGGCCTTGGCAGTGGTGGTGGGGGGGACTGTGTGGCCCTGCCCCATGCTGTTCCTCCTGCAGCTGTTTTAGCAGGATCATATTGTGTAGCATGGCACATACAATGACAATTTGGGTACATGTAGCTGGTGAGTACTGCAAGGTTCCACCGGATGTGTCCAGGCACCAGAATCATTACTTGAGCATCCCAAACACACGCTCTATTATAATTTGTGTCTTGCATGTGCCTCATTATATAGTTCTTGTTCAGGTGTGTGTGCATTTCTGATGGGTGTCATCAGCCACAGCTCCAGTGTGTATCCAGCATCCCCACTAAGTGACGGTGAGGGATGTCCCGGTTGGCATATCTCTGGTACAGCTGCGTCTGATGCCAGATGTGGGAATCATGATAGCTTCCAGGGCAGCCAGCACACACATTCATTATTATGCCCCGGGCATTGCACATGACCTGGCAGTTGATGGAGGGGAAGCCCTTGTGGTTGGTGTAGACCCTACTGCACTCACCAGGTGGTGCTTTGATGCATATGTGCGTGCAGTCTATAGCACCCACTACTTCAGGGTATTCTGCTATTTGGTGGAACAGTTGCATATTGCTGGCCAACTCCTCATGGGTGTTGGGGAAATATACGTGCTCATTGGTATGTGCTGAGATGGCATCCGGGAACTGGTGGAGTACCCTGGATGCTGAATCTTGTGAGATCCCCACCATATCCCTAGCTGGCCTTTGGAAGGTACCTGTAGCTAGTATTCTCAGGCCTTCACATACCCTGGTATCCACTGGGGTGGGTTCCCCTCTGTTAGTTCTGTGTGTCAGACGAGGCCGGCACAGTTCAACAATTTGCTGTAGGAGGTCCCTGTCTACCCTATAATGCTCCACTAACTTCAGCTCATGTAGCCCCTGGTAGGTTACCCTGGGACTGTACACTCTTCTCCATCTCCTCACTGTGGGTTGGTTGACAGCTTTCACATCATCACCACCCCCAGCCACTTCCGCAAGTTGTTGCATGATAGCTATTGCAGCCTCTATCATTTTGTTGTTTTGTCTGTTAAAACTTCCCCACTTGTATACACTGATGGTGTAGAGTATGGGAAAAACCAGAGTGGAAGGAGTTTGCATAGTTTATAGTAGTGTTCTGGGCTGGGCTGGTCTGCTGCCTGTGTAATTGGCTGATTCTGATTCATTTCACCTGTCAGCTATGCTTGTTCTCCTTGGTTAACTTCATACTACTGTTTTCCCTTCCCATTGTCTTCCTGTTTAAGCCTAGGGGTGCACCGCACAAACACACTGTTGCAAGTCTATGGAACGTTTCATCATGGAACTCATAAACAAAGACATTGGTAATCTCCAAACTCTGGACCCCACCCAGTTCGGGTTTGTAAAAGGCAGATCAAGTCTCCTAAACCTGATATACTTCTTTGAAGCAGTCACCAAGGCCATAGACGAGGGTAAGGTGGTTCACACAGCCTATCTAGATCTCGCCAAGGCTTTCGATACCATCCCCCACTCTGGAATTATAGATAAACTCACTAAACTAGATATAAAACCCTATGTCACAAGATGGGTTGCCAACTGGCTCACTGACAGAACCCACACTGTGAAAGTAGCAGAATCCAAATCCGACTTCAGACCAGTGACAAGTGGAGTACCACAGGGTTCAGTCCTGGGTCCTCTCCTGTTTGGTATCTACTTCTCTGAAGTACAGGCTAACACAGAAGGTCTTTGGCTAACGAAGTTCACACATGACTGCAAACTAGGAGCCATAATCAAAATTCCTAATGATGTGGACATCCTACAAAAAGGCCTCACTGAGACAGATGCCTGATGTCAAAGCCATGGCCTCAAGCTCAATGCCAAAAAGTGCATGGTCATTCCTTTTGGTAAAAACTCTGTACCCATGAACTACCACATAGGTGGTAGTCTACTTAACACCAAAAGTGTGATAAGAGACTTTGGGACACAGGTAGACAGTAGTCTCTCCTTTGATAATCACATCACCACAGTGGTCAGAAAATCCTTCTACATGCACACCTCATCACAAAAGGTTTCTCATCCAGGAAAAATAAGTCATTGTTCCCCTCTACTCATCATTCATTAGACCCATTATAGAGTACAACACCCCTTTTGGTATGTACCACACAAGACATCTACAACAACTGGAAAGGCCACAGAAATACCTCACAAAGAGGATTACTGGCCTCAAACAGATGCCCTACGCAGACCATCTCAAAAAATTCCAGCTTTACTCCGTCACATATTGCCTACTCAGAGGCGATCTCTGCCTAACATACAAAGCTATGAACAATCCAGAGCTGTTGGACATGCTCCACTTAAAGAAATCCCAATCCCTCAGGCTACACACTCTAGGGACCTAAACCTTGTCACCACAATAAACAGAACACACTGGAGGGATAGATTCCTGTCCCAGGGACTTCCATACTCTGGAACAAACTACCTATCTATATCAAACAAAGCTCCTCATTAGAACTCTTCAAGAAAAATCTTGATGACTGGATGGGAGATAGGAAATTCACCCCGGGCATCACTTCTGTGGCTCTGCTCGACAGGACAACAGGAAAATAATTTTCTTGGGTGGCAAAAGCCAGGGTACCATTTGGCTAGGCTTATATAGGCCCTAGTGTACTCCCAGGAAAATTTTAAAAAACCCAAATGAAAAACCCGTAAAGAAAGGGGCCAAAAGTTGCAAAAACCCGGGACGGGTCCCTTTCCTTTTGGAAAAACCCTGAATACCACAAGGGGTCTTTCTGGTTTAAAAAAAGGGGCAGGGCCCAAAAATTTTTTTGGGAATCACAACCCAAAAGGGAAAAAATTTTTTTTAAAAAACCCCCAAATTAAAAAAAATTAAATTTTTTAAAAATCTTTAAAAAGGTACCTTTTGGATGTAAAATTTAAAAAAGGAGCAAAAATTAAAAATTACGGGGGCAGAAACCCCGAACCAAAAAAGTTTTCCCAAAAATTTCTTGGGCCCCCCCTAAAAACCATAAAAAAAACTTTTTTTCACCAAAACCCCCCAAAACCCCGGAAAAACAAAAAAAAACTGGGGAAAAAATCCCCCCCCCAAAAAAATTTAAAAAAATCCCCAAAAACCCTTTAAAAAAATTTCAAAAACTGGACTGTAAAAAAAAACCCGGCTTTCCCCGGGCCCAAAGAAAAAATCGGGCCCCGGGAAATTTCCCCAAAAACCCTTTTACCCTTTCCCTTCCCGGGGGTTTTAAACTTTAAAAAACCCTTTTACTTGGGGGGGTTTTCCCAAGTTTCCCAGGACAAATTTTTTTTTCCAAAGAAAAACCCGGGGGAAAAGGGCCCCTTCCCCCCGGGGGAAAGGGGGGTTTGGGGGGGGGTTTTGGGTTTTCTGTCATGCCTTTGGCAAGGGTTTCCTCGTTTCCTCCTGGGACCCGCTTTCCCCCCATCTCCATTTTTTACTGCCTTTTCCCAAAATCAAGAAGGGGAAGGGTTTTTGTGTTTTCAGGGTGGCCCTTCAGAACAAAAACGGGATTCCAAATTTTTTGGACCAGGTTTTTATTTCTCCCTTTTCCTTTTTCCCCCCTTTTCCATTTTTTAAAAAGGTTTTTCCCTATTTAAGTTTTTTCAAGGGGGCCCTTTAAAACCCCTTTAAATGGGGGAAAAAATTCCCTTTTTTAAAAAAAACCCCAACCCTGCAATTTTTTTGTGTTATCCCCCTTTTTTTTCTGGTTGTGAAATGGGTTTTTTTAAAACAATTTAAATTTTCCCCCCCATTCCCCCCTTTTCAAACCACCTAAACCAAAAATTTAAAATTTGGGGCCCCAAACCCACCCACCCCCCTTTTTTGGGCCCCCCCATTTTCCCCCAAATTTTTTTTCCCCTGGGTTTTTCCCCTTCATTTTAAAGGGGTTTAAAAAATTTTACTGGGTTGGGGGCACACCGACCTTTAAATTTTATGGGGTTGGGGGCCCTATTTTCCATTTTTCGGATTCAACCTATTTTTATTTTTTTACAGGGGGGCAACTACTGTTTTTAAATTTTTTTAAAATTTGGGGGCCCTTCTTTAACATTTTCCAAGTTTGGGGGGGGGCTGTTTTAACTGGGTTTTAATGGGTTTAAACTTTTTTTTTACCTTTTCGTTTTATTTGTTTTAAATTACGATGGGTTTAGTTTCCTTTTTTTCCCCTTTTTTTGTCTCCGGGGCGGTTGTGCTGTAACCTTTGGGGTTTGGGGGGAAACCCCCCCCTTTTTGGGTTTTCAATGTTTTCCCTTTTTTCCCCTTCCCCGGGGGGGCCTTTTTTTCCTTTTTCCCCCGGTTGGGGGTCCCCCCGTTTTGGGGGTTTAGGGGCCCCAAATGGTGGGGGGCCCCTTTTCCCCCCTATGTTTTGGGCCAAAGGGGGTTTTTCCCCCCCTTTTGGGGTTTTTTCCGGCCCCTTTTTTCCCCCCAAATACTTTGGGTCCCCCCCCTTTTTTTTTTGTTTCCCCCCCCCTTTTTTTCCTTCAGGTTTTTTTTTTGGGGGCTGGGGGCCCCCCGGGGGCCCCCCCCTTTTGGGTAATTGGGTGGCCAACCCGAAATTTTGGTCCCAAGGGGATTAATTGGGCCCGGCCCTCTTATTTTTTTTTTGGGTTTTTTGGGGTTTGGTTAGGTTTTGCATCCCTGGGCTAGAAGTCCCCTGCCAACCCCCCCCCCTCCGGGGGCCTTGGGGAACTTTTAAGGGGGACCCAAAATTTTTTCCCCGGGGCCCCCAAAACCTATTTATGGGCTTGTGGGGGAGTTTGGAAACCCCCCCTTTTGTTGCCTTGTACCGGGGCTTTTTTTGGGGCCTTTCCCCTTTTGGGGTTTTTTTTGGGGGGGGTTGACGGCCAAAATTTTTTGGGGGTTGGGTTTCCCAAAAGCTAAAAATTTTGGGGGGGTTTTCCCTGGGCTTTAATCCCCCCTTCCCTTGGTTTTTTCCTTACAAACCCCCCCCCCCAAATTTTTTTTGGGGGGCCCCCTTTTTCTTTGTGTAAAACCCCCCATTAAATTTTGTAGGGTTGGGACCCGGGGGGAAATTTTTTTTTTTGGGGGGTTCCCCCTTCCCTTCTAATTTTTTCCCCCTTCAATTTTTCCCCCCCGAAAAATTTTACATTTTTTCTTTCTTTCCCCTTTTAATTTTTTTTTGGAAAAAACCCCAATAAGGAGTTTTTTTAATTTAAAAAAAGGGGGGGGCCCCCGGAAAGGGTTTTTTTTTCGTTGCTTTTTTTTTTAACATTTACCCCTTCGTTTTGGGTTAACCTTTTCCCCCAACTTTCTAAATTTAAAAAACTTAAAAAAGTTTAAAACCCCTGGACCCCTTTTTTTAAAACCCCCCTTAAAAAATTTTTTAAACAGACCCCCAAAAGGGGTAAAGGGCACCGGGGGTTCGTTTAATTTTTTCCCCCCCCTAAAAGAAATCTTTGGGGGGATTTTCCCAAAAGGATAAAAAACCAAAAAACAATTAAAAACCCATTAAAAGTTTGGGGATGGAACCCCCGAAAAGGTTCCCTTTTGGAATCTGAAACCCCGGGCAAAGGGGGTTTTTTTAAAAATTTAAAAGGGAAAAAATTTTCCCTTTATTCACTACCCAAAAAGGGAAAAACCTTCAAAATGGCAAATTCCAAAACAGGAAAATTGTTTAAACCTTCCTAATACCAATGGGGTCCCCCAAAAAATTTAAAACTAAAAAAGGAGGAAAAAATTAAAAATTTACGGTAAAAATTCCCCCTGAACACTCAAAAATTTTTCCGAAAAATTTTTTCCCCCCTCTCCAATTTTTTACCAAAAAAAACCCCTTTTTATTCTCACAAAAACCCCCCCTGAAACCCGGGGGTACCTCACAAAAATTACCCCAAAAAGGAAACCTCCAAAAATTCCCTCAAAAAATCCTAAATCAAAAATCCCTTTAAATCCAAAAACCCCCCTTTTGGGGGGAAAAAAAACCCGGGGCAATCGGGCTTTCCTCCCAAAAAAAAAAACCCCGGGGGAAACCGGGGCCAAATTTTCCCAAAAACCAAAAAATTTTTAAAATTCCCCAGGGCCCAATTTATAAAAAGGGGTTCGGGGGGTCTTTCCCCGGGGGAAAACCCCGGGAATTTTCTTGTGAAACCCGGGAAAATTTTCTGGGTTTAAACCCTTCCCCCGGGGAAAAAGGGTAATTTTGGGTTCAGGGTGTCAGGGTTTTGCATTTCCCCCAAGGGGGGGGCCCCCGGGGTTTTTTCATGGGACCCGCTTTCCCCTCTCCTTCCTCTTTTATTGCCTTCCCCGCAAAGGGGACCCCCCCGGGGGGGGGGCAAGGGGGATTTTTGGAAATTTTGTTATAAATTTTTTTACCCATTGCAACCCTTTTTCCCCTTCATTGGGACCACTTTTCAAAAAATCCCACCCGGATTTTTTTGTTTTTTAATTAAGCCTTTGGGGAAAACCGTTTTTTTTAAAAATTTTTCCCCCTCACAAATTTACCCAAACCCCAAAAACCCCCCCCCTTTTTCAACCCCCAAAACCCCCCCCTTTTCGGGGGCCCCCCTTTTTCAAACTTTCTTTTTATGGTTTTTTCCCCCCCTTTTTTTTTAAAAAGGTTGGGGCCCGACCAATTTTCTAAAAAAAACCAAATTCAAAATTTTAAAAAAAAACACACCTGTTTTTCCCCCCCCGGGGGGCCAAACCCCTTTTTCCCCTTTTAAAAACCCCCCCCCCTTTTTTTTCAAAGGTTTGGGGGCACACTACTTTATTTTTCCCGGGGGGGCCCCCAAATTTATAATTTTTAAAAAAGGTTTCAATTTCTTTTTTTTTTAAAATTGGAAATTCGTTTCTAAATTAGGGAAATAAAGTTTCTACTTTTTTCTTTGCAAATTATTTCTACTTTTTTTTTTGGGAAACCTTGTTACCCTTTGAATTTGGAACCCCTTTTTTTCCCCTTTCGGGTTTATTTTTTTTTTTGGGGAACCCCCTTTGTATCTTTTTTGTGCCCCGGGGTTGGGGGGTCAACCCCTTTTTGGGGAAAAAAATTTAGCCGGGTTTGTTTTCCTCCCCCCACTGGTTAGGCCGGGGTTTTTTCATTTCCCCCGAAAGGGGGTTTTTTTACCTTTTTCCCCCCCCGGCGGGTTTTTTTCCCCCCTTTCCCCGGGGTTTAGGGTTCCCCGGGTTTGGGGGGGGGCCCGGGGGGTGTTTTGGGGGTTTTCCCCCCAAAGGGGCCCCTTCCTTTTTTGGTCTTTTTGTGAGGCCAAAATTTAGGGTCCCCAAAATTTTCGGGGTCCCCCCAAAATTTTTCCTTCCCATATTGTCTTCAGGTTTTATTTTGTGGGGGTTTGGCCCCCCGTGGGTTCCGCCCCCTGGGTAAGTTGGAAAATGGGAAATTTTGGAATTTGGGGGCTGGTTCCAGGGGGGGAACAAAATATTAGCCCCCACAAACCCCTTATTTGGGCCCTTGGGTTTCCCATTTTAGGGGGTTTTTTTGGGGCCCAAAACCCCCCCCGGGTATCCCATTTTGGACTTTAAATTCGGGGCTCTTGGTGGGGATTTGTGGGAATTATGTTGGGAACCCCAAAATTTTTTGGGGTTTGGCCGGAATAAAACCCTTTTGGTTTTTAGCCCATTCCCAGGTTTAAATTTCCCGGGGTTTCCCCCTTTTTTCCCCGGGTTTTTGGGGGGGCCCTTTTAAAATTTGGGGGGGGGGGCCCCCCTTAAAATTCTTGGGTCCCGCGGGGTTTCCCACTTAATTTCCCCCCTTTTTTGGTTAATTTTCCCCCCCCTCAGGGGCCCCCCCTTCCCCCTTTCCAGGGGTTTTTTGTTGTTTGTTGACCCTTAAAATTTTTGTGGGGGGCCCCCCAAAAATTAAATTTAAAAGGGGGCCCCGGGGGTTTTTTGATGTTTTTTTTTCCCCTGGTTTTGCCCTTTTAAATTTTCCCCCCTCCCTTCCCCTTTTTTTTTTAACTAGGGCCCCCCCTTTTTTTTTGTTTGAAATTTTTTCCCCGAACAAAAAAGTTTTAAAAACCGGGAAAAAAGGGTTTTTAAAAATTTTCCCCCCGTTCCCTTTTTAAGGGATTTTAAACCCCCCTTTTGGGTTTTCCCGGATTTCCCCGGGGGGTTTTTTTTCCCCCCTTTAATTTGAAAAAAAACATTTCCCCCTTTAAAATTTTCCCCCTATAAAACCCCCCGGAAAAGGGGCCCCATTCGGGAAAAGGGATCCAAAAACCCTTTTTCCCGTAAAATTTCCCCTAAGGGGGGCCCCCTTTTTGGATTTTCCCGGTAAAAAAACCAAATTTTTAAAAAATTAAACAAAAACCCTTTACAAATTTCCAAAATTCCCAAAAAAAAAGGCAGTTTTAAAACCGGCCCCCTAATCCAAAAGGTTATCCCCCTTTTTTTTTAAAATTTTAAAAAAAATTTTCCCCTTTTTTAAAATTTCACAAGGGGGAAATTTTAAAAAACAATTTAAAGTTCCCAAAAATTTTTTTCCCCCTCAACCCCCTTTTCCCAAGGAAAAACTTTTTTTTTAAAAAAACCCTAAAAACCCAAAAAAATTCCCCCAAAAATTTCCCCAAAAAGGCCCCGAAATTTTCCAAAAAAAACTCCTCAAAAATCCTTGGCACCCCCCAAAAAAACCCCAAAAAAAGCTTGGGCCCCCCCTTAAAAAACCCAATCAACCCGGGACCAAACCCACCCAAAAAAAAAAACCCAAAATTTTTTAAAAAACCCCCAAAAAAAACCCCCAAAAAAAAAATTTCCCAAATCCCAAAAAATCCTTTTAAAAATTTAAAACCCAAAAAATCGGGTGTGGGGGGAAAGGGAAAAACCCCTGGCCCAAAAAACCAAAATTAAAAAGGGGAAAACCCCCTTTTTCAGGGGTTTTTTTGACCCTTTTTTTTTACAAAATTTTAAGGGTTTTTTCCCGAACCCCCCATGGGAGGGGTTTCACCCACACCTTCCCGGGGAAAACCCCATTTTTCCCCGGGGGGGAAAGAGGGTAATTTGGGGGTTTTTAAGGCGGGGACCCCGGGGGGGGGTTTTAGGGTTCCCCCCTTTTTAACTTATTGGGGGGACGTTTTTTCCCCCGTTCTTGATTGGGGGGCCTGGTTTCCCAAAAAATCCTACCCCGTATTACCCCCACAAAAACCCAAAAAAATTTTGAATTTTTTTTTTCCCGGTTTTTTTTACCCAAACAGGGATTCCTTTTTTGGCAAAACCCCCCACTTTCTTTTATTACCTTTTTTTCCCTTTTTTGGGCCCCGGTTTCCCCCCAAAAAAAGGGGTGGGTTTTTGGGGGTTTTCCCCTTTTTCCCCCATCCCCAAAAAACAAACCCCCTTTTCCCCAAAATGCTTTTTCAACCCCACCAAATTTTTCCCCCCTTTTTCCCCCTTTTTTCAATTTTTCATTTTTTGGGGTTTTTTTTGGGGGGGGGCCCTTTAGGGTTTTTCACAAACCAATTTAAAATTTTTAAAAATTTCAAACTTTAAAACCCCCAAAAAAACCCATTTTTTTTCCAAATTGGGGGGAAAATTTTTTTCTTCCCAATGGGGGACCCTTTTTCCACTTTCTAAAGGGGGGGCCCCCCTTTTTAATTTTTAAATGGGGGGCCCCCCTTTATACATTTTAAATTTTGGGGGGGGGTTTTTTTTTTACTGTTTTTTCCCCCCTTTCATTTTAAATTTTTAATTTTTGGGTTAGGGCCATTTTTTATTTCTTCCTTTGCAAACCTACTGTCTTTTTACCTTTTTTTTCTTTTTCATTTTAAAAGGGGGAACCCCTTTTTTTTTAAATTTTGGGGGTTTGGATCTTTTTTGGCCCCCCCCTTTTTTGGCTTTTTGGGCCGGTTTGGGGTTTAACCATTTGGGTTTTTTCCCCCTTTTGGCCAGGGTTTTGTTGCCTTTTTTTGTTTGGGGCCCAAAGGGTACCCTTCCCCTTTGGGGGGGGAAAACCTTTTAAAGGGGGGGGGTTTTTCCCCCGGGGCCCCCGGGCACCCTTTGGGGCCCTTGGGGGGGAACCCCTTTTTTTTTTTTCCCCCCCCCCCCTTTTTTTTGGCAGGTTGGGGTTTTTTCCCCCTGGGGTTTAAAATTTTTTAGGTTTTTGGGGGAAAACAAAATTTGGGGCCCCCGTAAAGGTTAGGTTTTTGGCCCTTTTTTTGGCTTTACCCCCCTTTTTTCCCTCCCCCCTTTTTCCCCGGGGGGGGATTTTGGTAACCCCCCCCCAAAAGGGCATGTGCTAGGGGCCCGGGCCCCTTTTTTCCCGTTTTCCAAGGGATTATGGGGCTTTTTTAAAACCCTTTTTAAATTTTTGGGGTTTTTAAATTTTTCCCGAAGCCCTTTTGGGTACCCTTTAAAAAGGTGTTTGTGCCCTTCCCTTTTTAGGGTTTTGTTTGGTGGGGAACGAATTGGGAAACCCCCATTTTTTGGGGCCCCCCATCCTGGGTTTTGGGGGGAACCCTGTGGGTTTTTTCCCCCCCCCCGGGGGGGGGGTTTTTCCCTTTGGGTTTAGGGACCATTACAATTTTTTTTTCCCTTTGAAAAAATTTTTTCGGGGCCCGGTTTAATGGGGTCCCTTTTATCTTAGTTTTTCCCATTCCCCAATCCCCCATTTCTTTTACCCTTTTTTGGTTCCCCCCCCAAACTTTTTCCAAGGGGGGGAAAATCAGGGGGGGTTTTTTTTTTTCTTTTCCCCCTGTTTTTGGGGGGTTTGGGAAAAAATTCTTTTTTTGGTTTTCCTCCTTTTTCCCTTTTTTCTTTTCCCCCCGGGAGCCCCCTTGGTTTTTCGTTTTCTTTTTTTTTAAAAAAAATTGGAAAAAACCTGGAAAAAAGGGGGTTTTTGGGGTTTTCCCCTTAATTTTTCATCCCCCCAGTTGGGGTTTTTCCCCTTTTTTCCCAAATTTCTTCCCCCTTTTTTGGTTTTTGTAAATTTCCCAAAAATTTAGTCCCAAAAAATTTCAACCCCACCAAAAAAGAAAAACCCCAAAAGAAAACCCCCGTTTTCCCCCTTTTTTTCCCCCCTTTTTTAAACCAAGCAAACCGGGAAGGGGTTTCCAAGTTCAACCTGGGCCCCGGGAAAACCCTTAATAAGGGAACACAAAATTTTAAAAAAAATTAAAAGTCAAACGGCCAATAAAACCAAAATTTGGAAAACCTAAAAAACCCCACCCCCGACAAATTTTTGGGGGTCCCCCAAAGTTGGAAACCTTTTTAAAAACCCAAACCCCTTTGGTAACAATTCCCCAAGGGTAAAAACCTTTTCAATAAAGTTTCTCTCCAAAAAAAATCCCCCCCCAAAAAAACTAAAAAAACCACCGGTTTTACCCGAAAAAAAATTTTCTATACCCCAAAAAAATTTTGGTAAAAAAATTTAGACCCCAAAAATTCACCCCGGGGAAAAATCCTACAGGAACTCTCAAAAATCCCAAACCAAAACACCTGCCAGCTATGCTTGTTCTCCTTGGTTAACTTCATACTACTGTTTTCCCTTCCCATTGTCTTCCTGTTTAAGCCTAGGGGTGCACCGCACAAACACACCGTTGCAAGTCTATGGAACGTTTCATCATGGAACTCATAAACAAAGACATTGGTAATCTCCAAACTCTGGACCCCACCCAGTTCGGGTTTGTAAAAGGCAGATCATGTCTCCTAAACCTGATATACTTCTTTGAAGCAGTCACCAAGGCCATAGACGAGGGTAAGGTGGTTCACACAGCCTATCTAGATCTCGCCAAGGCTTTCGATACCATCCCCCACTCTGGAATTATAGATAAACTCACTAAACTAGATATAAATCCCTATGTCACAAGATGGGTTGCCAACTGGCTCACTGACAGAACCCACACTGTGAAAGTAGCAGACTCCAAATCCGACTTCAGACCAGTGACAAGTGGAGTACCACAGGGTTCAGTCCTGGGTCCTCTCCTGTTTGGTATCTACTTCTCTGAAGTACAGGCTAACACAGAAGGTCTTTGGCTAACGAAGTTCACACATGACTGCAAACTAGGAGCCATAATCAAAATTCCTAATGATGTGGACATCCTACAAAAAGGCCTCACTGAGACAGATGCCTGATGTCAAAGCCATGGCCTCAAGCTCAATGCCAAAAAGTGCATGGTCATTCCTTTTGGTAAAAACTCTGTACCCATGAACTACCACATAGGTGGTAGTCTACTTAACACCAAAAGTGTGATAAGAGACTTTGGGACACAGGTAGACAGTAGTCTCTCCTTTGATAATCACATCACCACAGTGGTCAGAAAATCCTTCTACATGGCACACCTCATCACAAAAGGTTTCTCATCCAGGAAAAATAAGTCATTGTTCCCCTCTACTCATCATTCATTAGACCCATTATAGAGTACAACACCCCTTTTGGTATGTACCACACAAGACATCTACAACAACTGGAAAGGCCACAGAAATACCTCACAAAGAGGATTACTGGCCTCAAACAGATGCCCTACGCAGACCATCTCAAAAAATTCCAGCTTTACTCCGTCACATATTGCCTACTCAGAGGCGATCTCTGCCTAACATACAAAGCCATGAACAATCCAGAGCTGTTGGACATGCTCCACTTAAAGAAATCCCAATCCCTCGGAGCTACACACTCTAGGGACCTAAACCTTGTCACCACAATAAACAGAACACACTGGAGGGATAGATTCCTGTCCCAGGGACTTCCCATACTCTGGAACAAACTACCTATCTATATCAAACAAAGCTCCTCATTAGAACTCTTCAAGAAAAATCTTGATGACTGGATGGGAGATAGGAAATTCACCCCGGGGATCACTTCTGTGGCTCTGCTCGACAGGACAACAGGAAAATAATTTTCTTGGGTGGCAAAAGCCAGGGTACCATTTGGCTAGGCTTATATAGGCCCTAGTGTAGTACCCCTTCCCCTGGGGTGACAGGGTAGGTGTGCTAGGTGTTCATGCCACTACGTTCTATCAGCCTTGATCAATGGTGTGCATGCTGGCAGGGTGCTTCCTACAGCTGGTGACACTCCTGCATGGGACACCTGCACTCCATGCTGCATTCTTTCACTATTGCCATATACAGCTAGGGTCATATTGTACCCATTCCCCACAGCAGGGGTACAACCAGAGAGGTAATTGTGGGTGGTGTTTGCATGAGCTGGGTGCATGTGTGCTATGGACACTACTTGCATCTGACTCACAGATATGCAACAGGCATTCCAGTTATGCTTGCATGTGCAGGTACATCAGCTGTTTCCCAATACATCAGTCCTACCTCCTTTGTGATCTGCTACTGTTTGGTCAGACAACAAAGGTATCCCCTACCACAAGACCAGATAATGTGATGCATACCTGTTTGTACTATTCCAAGGGTGTGTCCATTTCACAGTGACACAATATATACTGTATGTCTGGGGTACTTTCCCCTGTGTACTGCTTGTGTGTCAAGCCCAACAGCCATGCCATGTCGGTCTTTCAGATGGTGACACATATTACCACCATACATTTGCAATGGCTTACTGCTAGCTTGTGTTATACTGGTCGGTGTTGTGTTTGGCACTGCAGTTGTGAGGACTTGTCCCTGTCATCAGCAGTAGTGGGCAATGGCCACCAGGTCTTACCTCAACATGCATACATACCAACCACTCTCACACAATATGAAACACACACCAACCTAACACACACACACCTGCATATTTTGCAGATGCTACAACCTATCCTGCTACCTTGGCCACCTCTGTGCGTCTGTGCTCCACTGGTATTATACCTACACATACATATTCCTACATTTCTACATAGGGTTGTGGGGGGCACACCTGACTCTTATGATGTGTGTACATCGGATTGGGGGGCACACCAGACCATTAATACATATATATATATATATATATACGTAGGGTTGGGGGTGCACACCTGACTGTTTCTACATTCTTACACAGGATTGGGGGGGGCACACCTGATTATTTCCACGTTTCTGCACAGGATTAGGGGTCACACCTGACTGTTTCTACATTTCTATACTGGACTGGGGGGGGTCACATCTGACTGTTACTGCATTTCTACACAGGATTGGGGGGGACACACTTAACTGTTATTACATTTCTACGTAAGATGGGGAGGCACACCTGACACTTGTATACATTTGCTATGATTGTACTGGTATGTCAGGTATTCCATTTCATTCTGTATTCTAACCTATCATGCTGACTAGAGGCATATCAGTGTACTACAGGTCTTAGCATTGATTGACCTAAATATTAGTTTCTGACTTTCTTCCTTTCAGAACTAAGATCCTACTGTCTGACCTGCTGTAGACTGTCTGTGTAGGCCTGGGGGGGTTACCCATAGGCATCATTCAGATGCCATAGCACAACCTTTGTTTGCGTTTGTCTACACATATCCTGCTGGCTGTGACTCTTGTTTGGCTTGTGAACCCCCCCCCCGACTGGCATGTGTGAGTCACTTACCTTGTGGATTTCCCTGGATTGAGGGTGGTGCTGCAGGGCTGCTGATGTTGGGTGCACATAGTACACTCCCTACACATGGTTGAGCACAGGTAGTGTCATGTTTGGCATCCCTTTTACTGTATGTGAGAGTCAGAGAGAGGTGTTATTCCCTGGGTCCCTCCTTGCCAAGGCCAGGGCATACTGGGCACGCCTCCTTCTGCCTACAGAGCAGGCTTAGGTTGTTCCTCCTCCGAGTCACTCTGTGCCTGTGCAGGCCTTGGCAGTGGTGGTGGGGGGGACTGTGTGGCCCTGCCCCATGCTGTTCCTCCTGCAGCTGTTTTAGCAGGATCATATTGTGTAGCATGGCACATACAATGACAATTTGGGTACATGTAGCTGGTGAGTACTGCAAGGTTCCACCGGATGTGTCCAGGCACCAGAATCATTACTTGAGCATCCCAAACACACGCTCTATTATAATTCGTGTCTTGCATGTGCCTCATTATATAGTTCTTGTTCAGGTGTGTGTGCATTTCTGATGGGTGTCATCAGCCACAGCTCCAGTGTGTATCCAGCATCCCCCACTAGGTGACCGTGAGGGATGTCCCGGTTGGCATATCTCTGGTACAGCTGCGTCTGATGCCAGATGTGGGAATCATGATAGCTTCCAGGGCAGCCAGCACACACATTCATTATTATGCCCCGGGCATTGCACATGACCTGGCAGTTGATGGAGGGGAAGCCCTTGTGGTTGGTGTAGACCCTACTGCACTCACCAGGTGGTGCTTTGATGCATATGTGCGTGCAGTCTATAGCACCCACTACTTCAGGGTATTCTGCTATTTGGTGGAACAGTTGCATATTGCTGGCCAACTCCTCATGGGTGTTGGGGAAATATACGTGCTCATCGGTATGTGCTGAGATGGCATCCGGGAACTGGTGGAGTACCCTGGATGCTGAATCTTGTGAGATCCCCACCATATCCCTAGTTGGCCTTTGGAAGGTACCTGTAGCTAGTATTCTCAGGCCTTCACATACCCTGGTATCCACTGGGGTGGGTTCCCCTCTGTTAGTTCTGTGTGTCAGGCGAGGCCGGCACAGTTCAACAATTTGCTGTAGGAGGTCCCTGTCTATCCTATAATGCTCCACTAACTTCAGCTCATGTAGCCCCTGGTAGGTTACCCTGGGACTGTACACTCTTCTCCATCTCCTCACTGTGGGTTGGTTGACAGCATTCACATCATCACCACCCTCAGCCACTTCCACAAGTTGTTGCATGATAGCTATTGCAGCCTCTATCATTTTGTTGTTTTGTCTGTTAAAACTTCCCCACTTGTATACACTGATGGTGTAGAGTATGGGAAAAACCAGAGTGGAAGGAGTTTGCATAGTTTATAGTAGTGTTCTGGGCTGGGCTGGTCTGCTGCCTGTGTAATTGGCTGATTCTGATTCATTTCACCTGCCAGCTATGCTTGTTCTCCTTGGTTAACTTCATACTACTGTTTTCCCTTCCCATTGTCTTCCTGTTTAAGCCTAGGGGTGCACCGCACAAACACACCGTTGCAAGTCTATGGAACGTTTCATCATGGAACTCATAAACAAAGACATTGGTAATCTCCAAACTCTGGACCCCACCCAGTTCGGGTTTGTAAAAGGCAGATCATGTCTCCTAAACCTGATATACTTCTTTGAAGCAGTCACCAAGGCCATAGACGAGGGTAAGGTGGTTCACACAGCCTATCTAGATCTCGCCAAGGCTTTCGATACCATCCCCCACTCTGGAATTACAGATAAACTCACTAAACTTGATATAAATCCCTATGTCACAAGATGGGTTGCCAACTGGCTCACTGACAGAACCCACACTGTGAAAGTAGCAGACTCCAAATCCGACTTCAGACCAGTGACAAGTGGAGTACCACAGGGTTCAGTCCTGGGTCCTCTCCTGTTTGGTATCTACTTCTCTGAAGTACAGGCTAACACAGAAGGTCTTTGGCTAACGAAGTTCACACATGACTGCAAACTAGGAGCCATAATCAAAATTCCTAATGATGTGGACATCCTACAAAAAGGCCTCACTGAGACAGATGCCTGATGTCAAAGCCATGGCCTCAAGCTCAATGCCAAAAAGTGCATGGTCATTCCTTTTGGTAAAAACTCTGTACCCATGAACTACCACATAGGTGGTAGTCTACTTAACACCGAAAGTGTGATAAGAGACTTTGGGACACAGGTAGACAGTAGTCTCTCCTTTGATAATCACATCACCACAGTGGTCAGAAAATCCTTCTACATGGCACACCTCATCACAAAAGGTTTCTCATCCAGGAAAAATAAGTCATTGTTCCCTCTACTCATCATTCATTAGACCCATTATAGAGTACAACACCCCTTTTGGTATGTACCACACAAGACATCTACAACAACTGGAAAGGCCACAGAAATACCTCACAAAGAGGATTACTGGCCTCAAACAGATGCCCTACGCAGACCATCTCAAAAAATTCCAGCTTTACTCCGTCACATATTGCCTACTCAGAGGCGATCTCTGCCTAACATACAAAGCCATGAACAATCCAGAGCTGTTGGACATGCTCCACTTAAAGAAATCCCAATCCCTCGGAGCTACACACTCTAGGGACCTAAACCTTGTCACCACAATAAACAGAACACACTGGAGGGATAGATTCCTGTCCCAGGGACTTCCCATACTCTGGAACAAACTACCTATCTATATCAAACAAAGCTCCTCATTAGAACTCTTCAAGAAAAATCTTGATGACTGGATGGGAGATAGGAAATTCACCCCGGGGATCACTTCTGTGGCTCTGCTCGACAGGACAACAGGAAAATAATTTTCTTGGGTGGCAAAAGCCAGGGTACCATTTGGCTAGGCTTATATAGGCCCTAGTGTAGTACCTACCTATGAACCTATGAAATGTGCACAGAGCTGCTATTTCCTGGTTTACCTTTTTGTTTCTTTCAAACCCGATGCACGGTGTCACACCCGCTTAGGCAATGTAGAAAGTAATAGGCAGACTTAGACACCCCCCTTGCCTAGCTGTGCTTAGCTAGGAGAAAACCTGAGCCACATGGCTCCATTCTGCTTACAGTATGCCTGACACCCCCTAAATGATGTCAGCTAACTCCTAGGCTTGAATCAAGCTATTCCTGCTCTTACAGTGTTGGGAGCTGACTAGCATGCTGGGGAAATCTGGCATTCACTATCATTCCCCTCATTTGCATAGGATTGCCTGCTAATGCATAGTTACATGTCTCACACTGAGCCTCCCCCCTTAACAACCACTACTCACTGGCCATGTTGACATCTGCCTGCTATTGACTTTAATGGCAGAATAGTGATTTTTGTTAGAATGCTTATTTTAGGTTTCTTTTCTTATTTTCCCCCCGATCCCATTTGTACGCCACTGCCCTACGCCTAAACAGCTGAGATCGGCTAAAAAAAATACAAGGTGATTTTTTTTTTTATTTTTTAAGCTGTTTTCAATGCCAATGGCCTTATATTTAACCATTGGCATGCTTCCTGAATGATATGCACCCTTTATTTGGAGCTGTCACGGCTCCGTTTTGGAATTTGCAGAAATGTACTCGGTTACTAAGCGAGTACATTTCTGCAGATTACACTAGTCCTGCACGGCCGGTTTCCAGCTTCCTGGATTGCAAATTCACCTCATTTGCATGGATTTCTCCTGCAAATGGGGTAATTTGCATACTGGGTCTGAGTCCATGCAGGAGTAGTGCAGGAACGCTCGTACACGCCCCTGCAGGCTATTCCTGGATTGCACGGCAGACACATTGCCTGCTAGAGCTCCTGCATTAATCCTGCATGCCGTGCAAGGCTTTCAAAATTCTGGGGTGAAAATAGACATAATGTCATTAAGACCGGGGGGTGTAAAAGAATTCAAGCGAATTTTCCATTTTAACTCATTGAATTCAATCAAATCCTCCCACAGCCCACCACGAATATCTCTGTGAAGAATGTCCAAACCAAAAAACAATAACTTGTGAGTAAAATATTCAAAGATATGCTTAAACAGAGCATTGTTTGTGTTCTTGTTTCTAATATTCAAAGTGTGTTTGTATATTCAGTCCCTGAACCTCCGCTGCATTTTACCCACATAGAAAGAACAAAATTCAGTGCATAAAGCAACATACATAACACCCCTTTGTTACAATTACAATAATAGAAGGATCTGAGATGATGACCATTAATACAGATCCCATCAGTCTCATACACAAACTTACACATGGAGCAAGCACCACACCTAAATGTCCCATTTTTCTTATTCATGTGAGACACAGAGAAAGTATCATCACTTTCCAAAAACTGAGGGTTTTTTCCCTTCTAAATACTAACTGGGGTACATCATCAATAATTCATGTGTACTTTTCAAAACAAGAGAAAAGTACCCAGTTTCTTTTTAGTACCTTAAAAATCTCAGTGTGGTCTACTGTGTATTTCGTGACATCTTCACTATTTAAACTCGTCAGTCTAGCTGCCTGACCTGTAACAATCCCCCTCTTTTGAAAACTGTTTGAATATGTAGGTTTTCAAAATATATTGCTAGTAAATCTCCTATTAATGTCATCCTTGCCGAAACTGACATCCAGATAACTAATAACAGTATGACCATAAACATGTGTAAAATGTAAAAAAGTACTGTTATTTTGAAAATCAAAAAAACATCAATACCTTCTTCTGGTGCTTGCCATAAAATAAAGATGTCATCCAAAAAATTGACAAATAATTTCCATGGTGGGATTCATGTCACCAAAATGTGGGAATAAGATCTTCCTTTCCCACTGAAGTATAACAATGTTCACAAAAGTGGGGGCACTCATGGCAACACCCTTCTTTTGTAAAAAGCATTGTCCATCCAGGAAAAACAAAATTGTTTTGCAAAACCAATTCCATAAGTGTGTGCAAAGTACTTATCTCATCACGAGCTAAACTTGTGCATTCACACATGAACTCATAAAACCATTCCAGTCCAACACAGTGAGTGGTTTAATGGTGAGTCAGCACAAACTGTTGATGTTTTGGTCATGGAATGGCTTAACAAATGCATTTATTTTTCTGGGGTAACCCCCAGCACCAGTCACTCTGTTCAGCAGTCTTTGAAACAGTTAGAGAATACTCTCGTTAATTGCAAGAAACTGCAGATTGAGAACTGTTATTTCAAAGAATGCCTAAAAAATAAGGTTGTGCCGAAGTGCTTATGGTGTTTTAAGCCTAGCTAATTACCCCATGTGAGAATAGAATGCTGCAACTTGTGTTTGTGAGGGAAGCACCTTAACCATTATGCCAATCTCCCACCAAGGAAGAAGTCTGAAAATCAAATGTCTGCCATTATTTTCTGACTTCAATCCTCAGTGATTTATGGGTGATTTGCCAGAAGGCTACAATTTTATGAGAAACAGACGAAAAAAATATAAGTCAAAAATCTTGACAGTCAGTGAAAATCTGGTCAGCTGAGAGCTATGTCTCCCTCTATCTGTCCCCCCCATTTCTCTCTCTCTCTCTCTTTCTCTCTCCCCTCTCCTCCATCACTCTCTCCTCCCACTCCATCTCTCCCCATCTCTCTTTCTCTCTCTCTGTCTCCATTTGTGTCTCTCTCTTTCTCCCCCCTTTGTCTGCCTCTCCATCTGTCTTTCTCTCTATATATCTTTCTCTGTCTCCCCATCTCTTTGTCTCTCTCTCCATCTCTCTGTCTCTCTCCCCATCTTTCACTCTCTCCGTCTGTCTCTCCTGCATCCATCTCTCTCTCTCTCTCTCTCTGTCTCTCACCCTTGTCTGTCTCTCTCAGTCACAGTCTCTCTCTCACACACACACACATACACACACACACACACACACACACACACACATACACGCACTTACCTACTATCCCTGTTGCTCGCCTCAAAAAACACTCCTCAGTTTTGGTTCTCTAAAGTCCTGTTTCACTGCTTGTCTGATTCTGACTGGAACCATTTGTCAGGTGACACAACACAAAAATGCATGCGATGGCAGAAATGCACCAATCGGATTTTGGTAAAATGGAACGGGCTTACTCTATGCAGTGCACAAACAGACAAAATGCTGCCAGAAAACCACTTACTATTCCAGGCAAGACTCAAATAGACCACCGGCATGAATCTAAACTCATATTCACTAGTCAGGACTTGGGAATCAGGATCAAGATTCAAGAAAATCACCACCAGGTACATAACAGCCACCAGCAAGGTAAATAAAAGAGGGGAAACAATTGACTGCAGCTGTATTTAATGGGAATTAAGCAGCCCACTAAATAAAGCTGCAGCCAATGATATTGGTGTCAGGTCAGGTCACCACCACGCTATCCCCTCCCCACCCATTCTTGCTAGTCAGCCAAGGTAGATTTTTCAGGTGAGTAGGGGACTGGGGAGGGAACAGAGAAGGAGTTTTAAGGGTTTTTTTCTTCTCTGATGGTTTTGCTACCCCCAGCTAGGAAAGTGTATTCTGTAATGTACATAGCATATGTCTGCCGGCATCCTTTCTTCTCATGTATGCATAAGCAATTCCCATATCTTTGTTCCCATGTATACATAAGCACATCACATACATTTTTTAGTTCAATAAAGATTTAATGAAAATAAAATTGATGGATAATAATAAATTGAATGATGTCTAATATTATGTGTGCATTTTTTGTATGTAGTTCTTTGTCTGTCTTCCCCACTTTTTTCACTGTTTTATTTATTTATGCATTCCTTTGCCTTTTTTATTTTCTTTCTCTCCCATTTCTGTTAATTTTTTACAGTTCCAAATTCTTCAGTAAAGGCCCAGACATATGCCTCCCAAGTTGGGGAACATTCACTCTCCACTCATCCAGGGACATCCTCAGATGGTCAGAGAGGTGGCATCAGATCTGTAGGCATGCAGGCATGGGGCAGCCTGGCAAGTCTCACTGAAAAGGAGCTTCAGGACTTAGTTGAGCATGTGGTGAAGCAGGTTATGGACAGATGTCTGCAGCCAATCAAAGCTTCTCTGTAGCGGGTGAAACACTCACTTCCCCAGTCATCACCAGCCACTGCACCACCACAGGCCTCTGCTTCCTTAGCATAAAAAATAGGGTGATTATCCCTGCAAAAAACATACTACCCCCTCCTCACCCACCTTGTCCAGCATAACCCTCTTGATGTGTTCCTTCTATGCTCACCACTTTGTTATGTCATCCTTCTTGTACTCTTTCCTATCCCCCTCTTTTTTAATTCTTTTAAGAAAACTATCAAGGTGTCCAAATAAGGATATCAGTATATAAAACATTTTAAACCTGTTTATTCTTTGAAATATTCACAGCAAAATCTGCAGAGTCCACAGCTTGCCTTAAAACTTTCAAGCATGACTACAAATTGGCAAGTTCGTCTGCAATATCTGAGGATATACGAAGTCATACGAAGCCCAAGGCTTTCACCTAATCTTTCATATATACTTAACTCACTTCAACTAGTTTATGCTTTTTCCATAAGTATGATTATCAAAACACTTTTGTTTTTCCTTATTCAACATGAATAACTGCTCTTACTGTATCTGAATATATCTATAGCTACGTTCTTGGATAATTGCTAACCAAGTTTATGTCACACTTTATAAACAGGCATGCTAAGGAGTGTATTATAAGAACCGGCATGGCTGGTTCAAATGTTCTGGCTTAAGTACAATAAGTAGACATTACTCATCAGCACTGTAGCTAGAGTGGGGCAAGAGGAGCAACTGCCCTGGGTGCAAAGTGTTATGGAGAAGCATTTAGCCGATCCTGATCTCTAATCAAATACCAGCTTGCAGTCAAACCTGAGTACTGTAGTACTCCATGTGTGGCCTAAACTGTAGCAACTGCTTGCTACATTGTAAACGTAAATCTCTTTTTTTAACCAAAACATCTGCATGGTAGTGCTCCTTGCAGGCAAGATATAAACTGAAGCATCTGTTTTCTACATTTGTAGCAAGAAGCTTTTTTACAGTTTAAAAGAACACATTTTTATTATTATTTTTTTTATATAAAATGTGCTCAAGGAATATCAGGGCACAGAAACAGGAGCTGAATGGCTGGCAGAAGGGATGGTATGTGTGTTGTGCATCTGGCCACCTGGGTGGTATGCCAATAGAGGGAATGCCCGTTTTTTTTTTTTTTTTTTTGGCTTTTTAATGGGGTGGCACTGATTGAGCCAGCTGTGCTTCTCCTACTCATCAAATAATGCTGGAATTTTGCAGTGTGGAGGCAACCACCAAAAATGATAAACAAATTACTGTGGTGTGAATTAGCAACAACAATTCCTCAAATAATGTCTGTCTATAATATTAAGGCAACAACTCCCACCAAGACTAATTATTTGCATTAAAAACTTGTATTAATTCAAAACATATTATATTATGTTATAGTCATTAAGGAAATAAATAGATGACTAATGTATTCCTAATGTTACACTTTCATATAGATAAACAGAGTGTGCGTGTCACTAATTCAAACAGCCTGACAACAGAAAAAAACATTTCTTAAGAAAACTGTTTGATTTTCTAGAAAACCTGACTAGTTTGTATTGCTGGAATGCAGAGATGGAAGGGAATGGTTAGTAGTTCAAAATTTCTTCCAGTCTCCCTCTTGTGCTGCATATACAAAATGAAGAGTGCTGCATAATGTAACATGGATCCACTTTGGTTTTGTTGCATAGAAATATGAAAAATCAACCATGACTTAGATGTGATCACATATAAAAAGGTGCGGAAGTACATATTTCATTAAAGCATCCAGAGACATTCAAAATTCATTTTGAGTGATGCATGGTTATCATTACTTCACTGAAGATATAGTGAAAGCAGTGTCAGGAGTGTGACAAATGTCATCCTCACCTTTGGTGCAGAAGGCTGTTAGCTCTTTTCCCACACTGACCAGATAGACTGCTGACACTGTAGTGCAGTGTAGTGTAAGGGGTAAGGGAGCTGCACTTCTAAGTGTGTTATCCTTCAGATAAGACATTAAAGTGAGGTCTCCTTTGCTCAGGTTGGTGGTAACTCAGGTGGATGTAAAAGATCCCACAGCACTTCTTGAAAAGGCCAGAGGAGGTTTCCTAATACTCTGGCCACATTTCCTCCAGTAATATGAATGCTACATTGAGTATCCCTGGAAAAGAGACCACTAGCTTAATGAGACCAACCTGGTCAACAAGGGATAAATAAAAAAAAACATACTTTTTATGGTTCTGCTCATGATTATGTATTAAGGAGGCAGAAATGTTTATAAATGTTTATAGACCACAGATGGACACATTGCTATATGAGTCTGGTACATTTTTGGGAAGAAAGATTGTATGCTGGAAGGAGAGAGGGCTGACGAAGTTTTTGATATTTTATAATGCTACTACTCAAAAGGATTCCTATGATGATTTTTAACCTTATAGTTTAAATGAGATTTGCTACAAGAAGTTCTTGTTATTTCCATGCATGGCTGTCAGTGTAAGTTTTAGGTGACAGCAGCTGATATACAGAGACAAACAGATAGTAGATAGGTAAATAGACAGATAGATAGAGGGCATTGCTGTTTGGCTCATTCTTTTAGTTGCTAGAGAGGCAGATAAATAAAAGATAGTCTGACACACAGACAGGCAGAGAGCTGGATATAATTGACTGTTTGACTCACTAATTCATTTAGTTTCTGGCTACGTCTATAACTCTTCCATTGCAGTATGTCTGCAATCTGTATAAACACACCCATAAAGCAAGAAATGGTCCTCCTTTACCTATGTTTTTCTATTCTGAGAACACAACTTGTAGGTACATTTCATGCTTTGATGCTTTTTTTTTTTTACTACTGGATATTTCTTATTTATGAGGAAGTCCCAAGACAATATTTGTCAAGACTTATTGCACTAAAAGGGTGGTGGATGGATGACATTGCCTTCCTGAAAATGTAGAAATGCTAAAACAGTAAAATAATTTAAAATCTAGCAAATGTAGGGTATCTTTTATGAGAAGTAATATAAAAAGACAGTGAAAGATGTAAGTTTTTTTTAAACAGCATCTTCAATGAATCTACTAAGTCAGGAAATGAAAAGACTATAAGGTGGAGCTGTGCATTTAATTCTGCACTGTGACATGCATAGAACACAGTCTGAAAGTCAGGAAGGGGCTGAGTTAAGTGAACTTTAGTGAAAAATGAGTAGTAGTAGACACACTACAACATTCCAGACGCAGTAATGACTCTTGATTGTTATGTTAATCCACTTTATATAGTAATAAGAGAGGACAATGCAGTTCTGGAATATGTAGTACAGAAATTCTGTAATCCATGTACTAGCCTTTTAAATTAGTGATATAGCCTTCAATTTTAACTGCAATTTAGCATTATACTGACTTTCAGTTAGGAAAAAATTTGCATTCATTAATAATGGATAGAAAAGAAATATTGGAAAATCAGCACTGAAGAACTCAGTTTATCATGTTTTTAACATAAGAAGTAGGAGGAGAAGAAATCAGAAGCAAAACACATACCAGTGTACTGGTAAGGGCAAGACAGTGGAACTGCTGCTCAAGTGCAAGCTGTTAGGAGACATGATTCAACCCTGCAAACTATATTAGCTAATCATTTAAGCAGCTACAATCATGACTGTGGCTGATTAAATAAAAGACATCCAATGCTTGTATAGTAGGAACTGCATTAAGGGACTAGTACAGTGTTTTACATTTTAGCAAAGGTGCTTGACTGAGATTTGCAAAGCGCTATTACGTGGATATGCAGTAGCTCTTTGCTTAGCTTGAAGACCATTTTTTAACAATCAGTTGGTGAACTGTGGAAAGGAGGTGTAACAGATGGTGTCTGATACAGAAAAAATCTGAAAGAGCTAACGTGTATACATACTAGCTCTTTGCTTAGCTTGGAGACCATTTTAGTAGCCCACAACTCTGAGAGGGATTATTTTTTGGATCTTCAAATTCAAACTGAGGGGACTACCAAATGGAGACATTACCCAGGGCATCAACCAATCTTGCTACAGCTATGCAGCCTAATGCTTAGAAATTGGTTGGCCAATCTTTCTTCATTTCAGCTCTAGCAGCTAGGTTTGAACTGGGATTTTAGTAGTTTGATTTGGCTCAGACACGCAAAGACACAACAAATTTTTGATCGTCTCTATCTCCATATCCATAAAGAATGAATATAAGCTACGTATGAGAGTGTATTGTATATTTAATATAGCCTCATACTCCCGCCCACACCTCTGTGACTGAGTTACATATCCCATTGTAACAGATGCACCCTGAAGTGGAATAATTTCAGCTACATAGGGCAACTATTCACCATTCTTTTGCACAGGATCCACATTGGACACCTTTCTTTCATACACATTATGGCATCCAAATTTACACCCTGAGTAGTGGGATCTTAAAACAACTATGTTTTGCAGCATTAACCTTCCAAGTAGGGTGTGCCTTTCAGTAAACACAGTACAGCTTTATAAGAAAACAGTAGCACCACTGTGAATTATGGTGTTACCATGTTACGAATGCAAGGCTTTGACTTTTTTGTGTAGTTTTCTTGGTCTATAATGTAACCCTATAAATAGGGAAAGTATAAAAGCATCTCGAGAGCCCTTAACTGTCTACTCACTTTGATGTGGAGAAATAGATTGGATTCTTTCTTGTGCTGTATATGTGCCAGTGATTCTAAGACAAGACACATATTACATTCTCTCCATCTGCCTGAGGAAGATGAATGGTGTTTTTTCTAGTTCAGCTCAGTATTTAAAGGAAGGTTTAATTGTAAAGGTAGAGGGGGCACAACCCCCTGCAAAAAATATTTAACTTTGTTTTTTATCTGTTTTTCAATCAGCTGGTGATCGACCAGATGTGTTCAATCACTTGCCATTTAGAAACTTTGTTTCTTTTTCAATTTATGGATGTACATCTGCATGTATATAAGTATATATGTATGTGTATGTTTGTGATCTTTGCATTTTCTGATCATGAGAAACAAAATAATGCAGTTAGAGAATGGGAAACAGGTTTATACTACACAGGTGTGACTTTTTTCAGTTTATGGTCATGGTGGGCTACATATAGCATAATTACTGCAGAAAAAAACAGGATTATTTCAGCTTGATTATTTGATAAGCCTGTTTATTTTCTGTGGTGCACTATATAGATGATAAAAACATAAATAGAACGGGTAACAGTCCCCCAGATTCTGCAAGCCCAGCACAGCATGCAGAACTAGTGCAGGAGCTCCAGCAGGCAATATGTCTGCTGTGCGATCCAGCAATAACCTGCAGGGACGTGCACGAGCGCTCCTGCACTAGTCCCACACGGACTCAGCCCCTTTATGCAAATTACCCCATTTGCAGGAGAAATCTATGCAAATGAGGTGAATTTGCGATCCAGGAAGCTGGAAATCAGCCGTGCAGGACTAGGGTAATCTGCAAAAATGTACTCCTCCAGCAATGGAGTACATTTCTGCAAATTACAAAACGGAGCCATGACAGCTCCAAATAAAGGGTGGATATCATGTTGAAAGCATGCCAATGACCAACTATAAGGCCACTGGCATGGAAAACATTTGCAAAATTAATAGAATCAGCTTTTATTTTTTTTAGCTGATCTCGGCTAAGCGTAGGGCAGCAGCACACAAATGAGACTGTGCAGAAAATAAGAAAAATAACATAAAATAAGCATTCTAGCCAAAATCAATATTTTGCCATTATACTAAATGGCAGGCAGAAGACAACATGGCCAGTGAATTGCTAAGGGGGGAGGCTCAGTGTGGGACATGCAACTATGCATTAGTAGGCAATCCTATGCAAATGAGGGGAATGATACTGAATCCCAGATTTCCCCTGCATGCTACTCAGCACCCAACAGTGTAAGAGCAGGAATAGTTTGGTGCAAGCCTAAAAGTTAGCTGACATCATAGGGGTGTGTGTCAGGCATACTGTAAGCGGATTGGAGCCCTGTGGCTCAGGTCTGCTCCTAGCTTAGCAGAGCTAAGCAAGCGTGTATGTCTGTGGCTGCCTAGCACTTCTTACATTGCCTAAGCAGGTGTGCGTGCCATGCACCGGGTTTTAAAGGGAAAAAAAAGTAAACCAGGAAAAAGCATCTGTGTGCACATTTGAGCACTGTGCTTGCGCGGTGCGCCTCCGCGCCTAAACAGGAAGGCAATGGGAAGGGAAAACAGCAGTAAGAAGGTAATCTAGGAGAACTAGCGTAGCTGGCAGGTGAAATGTATCAGAATCAGCCAATTACACAGGCAGCAGATCAGCCCAATTCAGAACACTGCTATAAACTATGCAAACACCTTTCCCTCTGGTTTTTCCCATACTCTACACCACAGGTGTATAGAAGCAGGGAAATTTTAACAAACAAAACAACAAAATGATAGGGGCTGCAGTAGCTATCATACAACAACATGTGGAAGAGGCTGAGGGTGGTGAGGATGTGAATGCTGTTGACCAACCCACAGTGAGGAGATGGAGAAGAGTGTACAGATCCAGGGTAACCTTCCAGGGGCTACATGAGCTGGAGATAGTGGAACACTATAGGGTGAACAGTGACCTTTTACAGCAAATTGTTGAGCTGTGCTGGCCTCATCTGACTCAGAACTAACAGAGGAGAACCCATCCCAGTGGATACCAAGATATGTGTAGGCCTAGGAATACTAGCTACAGGTATCTTCCAAAGGCTGACTGAGGATATATATGATGGGGATCTCACAGGCATCAGCATCCAGGGTACTCCACCAGTTCCTGGATGCCATGTCAGCACATGCCAGCGAGAACGTATATTTCCCCAAGACCCGTGAGGCGTTGGCAGCAATATGCAACTTTTTCACCAAATAGTAGAATACCCTGAGGTAGTGGGTGCTATAGACTGCACGCACATATGCATCAAAGCACCACCCAGTGAGCAGTGTAGGGTCTACATCAACTGCAAGAGCTTCCCTTCCATCAACTGCCAGGTTGTGTGTAATGTCCAGGGCATAATAATGAATGTGTTTGCTGGCTGCCCTGGAAGCAATCACAATTCCCACATCTGGCATCTGACGCAGCTGTACCAGAGATTTGCCAGTGGAGACTTCCCTTACGGTCACCTAGTGGGGGATGCTGGTTACGCACTGGAGTCGTGGCTGATGACACCCATCAGAAATGCACACACACCCGAACAAGAACTCCATAATGAGGCACACGCCCAGACCAGAATTATAATAGACCATGTGTTTGGGATGCTCAAGTCATGGTTCCGGTGCCTGGACACACCCAGTGGAGCCTTGCAGTACTCACCAGCTACATGTACCCAAATTGTCATCGTAAGTGTCATGCTACACAATATGATCCTGTGGAAACAGCTGCAGCAGGAACAGCATGGGGCAGGGCCACACAGATCCCCACCATTGCCAAGGCCTGCACAGGCACAGAGTGACTCAGAGGAGGAACAACCTGAGCCTGCCCCAGTAGGCAGAAGGAGGTATGCCCAGTATGCCCTGGCAAAGAGGCAATGCATAGCACATACACTGCTACAGGAGGGACCCAGAGAATGAAACCTCTCTCTGACTCACACATACAGTAAAAGGGATGCCAAACATGACACTACCTGTGCTCAACCATGTGTAGGGAGTGTACTATGTGCATCTAGCATAGGCAGCCCTGCAGCACCACCCTCAATACTGGCACACCCACAAGGTAAGTCACTCAACCTACCAATTGCCACATGGAGTAGTATGTGTTGTTACCTGTATCTATAGTATGGATGTGAGCATCAAGGGAATTGGGTGGCTAAATTGTATGCCAGCAGATAGTAGACACCTATAGTGGCACCATGAGATCTGTAACAAATACTGGTGTCACCATAGTAGCCAGTACTACACAGGGTGACAAAATCCACTGCAGGAAATGTGCTGGGCCACATGTGTGTCCATATGACTCACACATGCCAGTCAGGGAAGTTCACACACCCAACAACAGTCTCAGCCAGCAGGACAGGTGTAGACAAACACAAACAAAGGCTGTGCTATGACCTCTGAATGATGCCTATGGGTAACCTCCCCCCAAGGCCTACACAGACAGACTACATCAGGTCAGGCAGTGGGATGTTAGTTCTGAGGGGTAAGAAGTCAGAAACTAATATGTAGGTCAACCAAACCTAAGACCTGCAGTACACTGATATGTCTCTAGTCAGCATGATAGGTTATAATACAGAATGAAATGAAGTACCTGACATACCAGTACAGTCATAGCAAATGTGTACAAGTGTCAGGTGTGCCCCCCCATCCTATGTAGAAATGTAGAAACAGTCAGGTGTGCCACTCAATCCTATGTAGAAATGTAGTAACAGTCAGGTGTGCCCCCCACTCCTATATAGACATGTAGAAACAGACAGGTGTGCCCCCTCCCCCAGTCCTGCGTAGAAATGTAGTAACAGTCAGGTGTGCCACCCTCCCCAAATCCTGTGTAGAAATGTATAAACAGTCAGGTGTGCTCCTCCAAACCCTACTTAGAATGTAATAATAGTCAGGTGTGCCTCCCAAACCTATTTAGAGATGTACCTCCGATGAACGAAATAGACTTGAAGTGCGTTCAGTATCATGCATGATACTGAACGCACTTCAAGTCTATATAAGCAAAAAAGAAAAATATTCAACATCTTAATGAGGAGAAATTCTATTTAGAGATGTAGTAATGGTCTGGTGTGCCCACCCCCAATCCAATGTACACACGTCATAACAGTCAGGTGTGCTGTCCCACAACCCTATGTAGAAATGTACTAACAAGTATGTGTAGGTATAATACCAGTGGAGCACAGATGCCCAGTGGTGGCCAAGGTAGAAGGATAGATTGTAGCATTTGCACAATATGTGGGTATGTGTGTGTTAGGTTGGTGTGTTTCATATTGTGTGAGAGTGGTCAATATGTATGCATGTAGAGGTAAGACCTGGTAGCCATTGCCCACTACTGCTGATGACAGGACCAAGTCCTCACAACTGCAGAGCCAAAGACAATTCCCACCAGTATAACACATGCTAGCAGTAAGCCATTGTAAATGTATAGTGGTAATATGTGTCACCATCGGAAAGAGTGACATGGCATGGCTGTTGGGCTAGATATACAAGCAGTACACAAGGGAAAGTATCCCAGACATACAGTATATATTGTGTCACTGTGAAATGGACACACCCTTGGAATTATACATACAGGTATGCATCACATTATCTGGTCCTGTAGTAGGGGATACCAGTATTGTCTGCCCGAACACTTGCAGATCACAAAGAAGGAAGGAATGATGTACTGGGAAACAGCTGATGTACCTGCACATGCCAGCATAACTGGAATGCACCATGCATATCTGAGTGTCAGATGCAAGTAGTATCCATAGCACACATGCACCCAGCTCACCCAAACACCACCCACAGGTACCTCTCTGGTCATATCCCTGCTGCGGGGAATGGGTACAATATGACTCCACCTGTATATGGCAATAACAAAAGAATGCAGCATACAGTGCAGGTGTCCCATGCAGATATGTCCCTAGCCATAGGTAGCACCCTGCCAGCATCCACACCACCTGATCAAGATTGATAGAAGGTATTGGCATGAACACTTAGCACACCTACCCTGTCACCCCAGGGGAATATACTCTATGGTGGTCTGAGACTGTTGGACTGACAGAATGCAATGGCCTGCCACATCTAGCCTGTATCAATACCAAATGGTCCACAGGCCTTTGCCAAAGGCCTGTGTCTCACACGTACAGCCAATGCATGTTATGTCATGGACACCCACATAAGAACATAACACACTCCACATAAGCCATATGCAAGACCATGTGGACAAACCACAGTAACTTGTCCACCATGTCCCACTGCATGTACTGTGGACCAACACCAAAACACAGCTGTGATGGGGTGATAGCCTTAGGGAAAGTATCAGATAATGTATGCATAATGTATGTAAGAGGATAGAATAACAGGGGGGAGCATGGGCAGCATGGAATGTGCAAGGTCCGACACAAAGCTGTGTGCACACACTATCCCTGGCTGCAAACACATAAATGGGTGGCTACATACCTGCCCATACACCACAATAGGGGTAATGTCCTGACTCATGGCCCCTGCCTCTGGGTAAACTGTGCGAATCTGTACAGCTGTGAGGTATTGCCACAGCAAGATAAAACCATACTGTCATGTCGATGAATGTACAAGTATGGGATCCACTGCCAGCACTGTACCACGGTGCTGAACCGGATACACAAACCCAACAGCAAGTGTCTGCAACTCCCCCTCCAGAATGGCATAACTTACCATGAATATGTAGGCATCTGCCCACAATACCAGCCACAGCTGCAATCACCCTTGTTCCCCAAGACATCACTGTGAGCAAGAATGTCCACCTGATAGTACATGAGGACAGAAAACATCACAATGTATAACAGTCCACATGTCTGAATATCTCTGCTAACTGCAATACCATGTAGCTGAAGCAGCACAGACACAATTACCTACAGTACACACTATTCCCTGCACACTTTGTCCCCATATTGCCAAATGATCGACGGATACCCTCCAGAAACAGTTTGCTACCTGTAGGTGTACAACACAAAGATCTGCACTGGAGTACAAACTACCTGGAATCGGTCCACACATTCAATACAGAAGGGCATACTGGGCATGCTCACACACAAACAAATGTAGCCCATGTCTGCAAACAACTGTGGACCATACATATCTGGCAGTTGCAGATGTTAGTGCATACACTCCTCAGTATGCACCAGTCATGCTTTGCACACACAGTGGATAGGAATACAGACATATATCCAAGGAAAATACACTATAATAAGCCAAATGTGGATATACATAGATGTGTGGAAGAGAGTGAATGTGACAAGGAGCCATCCATTATGAGCCCTGTCCCACCCAGCACACAGCCAAATGGCTACAACCACATGAGGTGCAAATGTCACTCACTGTAGACATTAGCCACTGGTATCAATCAGCATTACAGACTATGTAGTGCAAGTGATAGCTGTGCAACATGACTACACAAGGAAGTAGTTATCGAGCAGCTATATACAGGAACCTGCAGAATATAGCCCTGCATGTGCCCGCATGTGGTGTGTCAAGCTCTAGATGAATGGGTTATTGCCCATGCACACCCACTGCCCTCCCCATAGGCCTACTATGACAAGCCTGCTGAGGTCATCCACTTTGAAGTACACCTTTGGGAAAGGTGTAGCCCAGTAATCTCTGTGGCATGTCCTATAACTGTGTACTGCTGTAGTGTGATAAACTAGTTAGGTAGGAGTTCTAACCCCAGACATGGCACCTGTGGTGCATGTGATACCTGCACAGTACTATATTGTGGCACTCTAACTAGTGAGGAGTTACATTCCTGACCCTGCTAAGTGTGTCAATGTGTGTGGGTCCCTGAAAGAGTGTGGCTGTGTTAACGCTGACACCTGTTCATGCAGACAGGCATGTGTACTACACCTACAGTATAACTACCATATCACTGCTGCAGATGTCACTCACCATCACATATACATTTGGAGGGCTCCCCAACATGTAACCTATGTGGCGCATCCAATAACTGCATAGACATGCACAAGCATGCTTAAGTTTTACTCTCCCACCTCTCCCTGACTTATCTTTGCCTCTGTCTGCCTCTCTCACTCCCTCTCTGGTGGATGTGGAGACTTACACCTGCTTTGCGTAGGTAACAGCATGTGTATTGTAAGTGATGCTCATGATCAGCTGATGGCCTCTGCGCGAATTGCAGCCCTCCTCTAGCTGATTTCATGTGGAACAGCTGTGGTAACATTCCCATAGCCAATTGCATGGAAACACACTCCAATATCTAGAAACATCATGTTGGTGTTGGGCCTTTTCATTTACTGTGAGCAGGACCTAGATCTGTTGTTTGGCAAACAGCATCACAGATGGATTGGGGATTTACCTCTAACAACATACACTGTGGAAACAGGCCAACACAAAGGAGGGGGATGTGCCTGACATGCCTACAGAATGTAAGTGCTGCTATACTGCATTTGGAGTAATGATGGTTTAACAGGGTGTGTGTGGATATGGCTGCCCTACACGTTTTAATACCTGTCATGTCAGTGCTATGTTTATGAGGAAACCCCCATCTGTAGGGTCATCTGCAGACTGGGCAGTGTGTGGAGCCTTTTGTTTCTTGTGTTACTCACAGATCACCTATCTGTGAACTGCAGAAGCATAGTGTGATGATTGCAGTCAGTACATGGTGACAGCCATGAGAGTTACTGACTTCATATCCCTCATAGGACATATGTTGCAACAAAACCTGTTACAACAGTAAATGTATGAGGTTATCACAGCAACATGTCAATATTGGCCCTGTGTTTGTGCCTCCAGCCACAACTCTGTCAACCTTTGTACATATATCATGCAGTAAGAGATGCATATGTTCTGTAAACCATATTTAGTGACATCATATCTGATAACATGACAGTGAGATATCAGACTGCTACACATGTTATGTATAATAGGGGTTATGTTTGAGGACATAACCTGGGCATTCTGTGGTTGTGTGTACAGTACCAAGGTCTGTGTAATTATGGTGATTGTCGACAGTATGTGTGTTGTAAATATGTACCTTGGCCTGTGTACAGACAGTGGTAGATGTCATTGTTCTTGGTCCTGTTCTATCTGATGTTACATGCTCCACTGTTTGTTACCCTATCGGCATACATGGTTGTAGGGCCAAACACACAAATGTCCCATACCACAGACAGGCATTGGATCACACTATGTAGCTGCCCAGTATATGTAGGGTTAGTGTATGAGTGGCACATATGAGTATGATCTTGAGCAGATAGTCCATATACTGTATTATTATGCTAGCTTACCATATGTGGCTGTGTTCACATTGGTTGTGGTTATGCACTTTCTAACAGGTGTCTGTTACTCTGTGCTGTAACATGCCTGTAAAGCCTGCTATATATGCAGGTACATGTGTATTCCACCATAGGAAATGTAGGCCAGTATTGTGGCAGTCTGCCTGTAGCCTGCACAGTGCTTTGTTACATGACTAGCAGCTTAGTGTACTTACCCAGTGAGATGTTATGTCCAGATACTTGCCAGATGTACTGCTGCCGGGCCACCATAACAGCCATGTATGTCAAACAAAGCAGTGGGATGCTGTACAGATGTATGCCATTAACTAGTGGGTAGTATATGGCCATGGCATCTCTGTACCAGTGGTTTGTATGTGTCAGGACAGACAGAGGTGTGTGAATGCATAACCTTTGGGGGAAAATGTATACCAGTGTTTACATGATATACCCATCTACATGGCTGTTAACATCCACATTGTCAGGCTTGGTCCACATGTCTTGCACTAAGGGGTTATGTGTATACCTCTGGACTGACCAGAGTGTGTCAGACTCTCCACATTTATTGGCCATATCTCTGCTCTAGTCCACAGGATCATTATTGTGCTAGCAGTGGTACTGTACTATGATGTCCTTAGGATGTCTGTCTGTGGCCAATGGCGCACATGTTAAAAGCAGATGTGACCTCCCACACACAACATGCCTGTAAAGACAACCCCTAACACAGTATCAATAGTCTACATATATACCTGCAATGCATACCTGATATCCCCTTGCACTAAGAGGTTGGGACTATTTGGGCTGAGGTAGGGCTCCACTCCATGTGCAGGACATATGGTGAACATATATGTATATATACTTATCCATATATCTATATAGATATATACTCATATACATATCGACATACATAGATGGATATGTATATGTACACACACACACACACACACACACACACACACACACACACATATATATATATATATATATATATATATATATATATATATATACACAGCAATATAGGTCTACACATATACAGATAGAGATACATATGCACATATACTTATGGATATCTACATATATATTGACAGTAATAGGTATATCAGAATAGATCTGTATGCACATATAGTTATAGATATATACATATATATCTACATAAATAGGCATACTTGTACACATAGGATGTGCATACATATATAGCTATATATACATATATGTATATGTACATATGAAGAGATGTACACATGGCCATATATATGTTGCACTATACAGATGTGTATACAGACATATGTATGAATATACATGTATATGTATATGTAGACATATATCAACTGATTATATGTATATATCCATATTCCTGTCATGTGTAAGCCTCACAATTGTGTATACACTCCCAGATGTATCTCACTGTATGTATCTGCTATGTGTACAACATATGTGATGCAACAGTCATATTAATAACAAGTACTGCACAATTGTGGAAGTAAAGGTAATTGTCCAATACTAATCAATATGTGTATTGACAGATATATTGGAAAAGCAACAGCTGTTTTCACAGTGGTCATGGTGTAGTGGTTAAGAGTTGTGACTTTAATGTACAGGGTCCTGGGTTCAAGACCTGCAAGGGCTGTTTATTTTGTTGCAGGGCAGAACAAGGGCTGTCGGATACAAAGTGGTTAAGGCAGCTTTGAGCAGCTTTAAGCATGTTTGCATGGGTTTGCATGAAGCTAAGCAGTGTTAAACTATGGGTAAACGTATGGGCGCTTACACAGTGTAGGCTTCACTTACCAGTGCGCAAATCAGCTCAGCTGTTATATTGCAGCAATGTTGATACCTGCTAAGCATGTCTTAGCCCTGGTAACCAGCTCACACCACCCAGTCTGATAACATAGTAGGGTAATGACATCTGTAATAAGTGTATGTAATGCTATGTACAATACATGCGCCTATGTGCTGTCATTACAGTAGCAAGGGCTGTGAGTGTCATTTTGTGGGACACAGATGTATATGAGGCCTGTACAGCACTGTTATCCATGTGACTGTGTTACATACAGGGGTAGTAGCCCAGGGTACATGCTGTCACACTGGAATGTAATGTGTCATGGTGGTACTACTGTTGACAGTGCCTACCCAGGCAAGAGTAGAGTGCTAAATGTAGTTCTGACAACAGGCACACCTGTAGGCATAGTTGGACTCTGAGGTCTCCCTGTTGTATCCCTGGTGTGTGAGCTGTGTCACAGTATATAACCCCTACTGGGTAATGATCTGACATGTGGAATGTAACTGTAGACTACCGTCTGTACAGCACATGATAGCGAGGGCTCCTGACATGTAGGTATGGCATACATATTGTTGTAAAACGTCTATCTGTCAATACATTCATCCTACTGCATAGCTACTTGCCAAGTTGATGACTGTCAGTCAATGTGCAGATGGCAGGTATCCACCTGGGATATGTACAGGCATCATAATCTTGATTGACACTGACATGTCTGCCCAGCTGTGTAAGAACTGGCACATATTGGAGATAACACCCTGTATGCACCATATGCCATGGGTACCTCCACTACACTACCACAGTCAACAGAATATGCTTGGATACAGGTCTCCATCACAGACACTAGCCATGTGTTCTAATGTATGTTGCATGCATGTTAACATGATCACCTCAGTGGCCATGTGCAGGAGGCACCTGGAGGAATGGCTGATGCATGTCACTCTCACCCTGAGGGTCACCACAGTAGTGTCTGTCAACAGATTGCCTGCTGCCACATGGCAGGTGGCAGGATACCACTGTACACACAACCCCTACACAACCCATCTCTCCTTGGACAATAGCTAGGTGCACAGCTCTGACCCCCTGCAGCGATGCACCCCAGTACTGACACATGTGTACGTGTGCATGACTGAGTATAGCAGTGTCTGTGTGTTAGCACACCTGTACATTTGAATTCCATGAGGGCCTTCACAACCACCACAACACACATTGCCATAGCCAGTCATGGCTACTGCTGTATGGGACATTACATGTACCCTGTTAAGCTCCTCCCCCATACCGGCTACACGAGCCTTGCAGTACCCTCACAACAGTGTTGTACAAATGGGTTGATAGGCATGGGATCCCCACTGTGTTCTGGCAAGTGTGGGTATGTAAGCATGTCCATTTATTTGTAGGGTACAGCATTTCAAGGCCACATACACCTATTACAATACCCATTGCCACACGGTAGTACAGATAGCGTTGTTGCTGCCCAGTGGTGAGGCATGACAATGCAACACCCTGCTATGTGTGTGGCATGTGCATCAGTTGCATATCCCTGTAGTACCACTGTTGGGATCTACAATGGGTTGTATCGCAGCCGTGGCCAATGTGTGATGGTGGGTATATCAAAATGTCATCATGGATGTTAGGGAGTACAATATCCACTGGGGGATGTGGGTGCTGTGTACACTGTCATTACACCAAGGTACACCCAGTATATGTCCCATGTACCATGTTATGGTTACCACTGTCACCACCAACCATACAGGTAACTGATACCACATTCCAGACCAGTTATGCATGTGCTGTGTGCAGCCTACCTGTAACACATTGAACACAAGGTTATGTTAGTTAGCAGCGATAGGCCCTGGTCTCTTGGATGTGTGTCTGCCTGTAATCTGTCTGTTAATGTGTATATGAAGGTATGTCACACTATGTATTGTCCATATACACCCATTACATCCCCCATTAGCATACTGTACATGTCTGGCGATGTTCTGCATGTAACATGTAACCTGGGACACACCTCACCCTAAACTCTGTATGGTGAGTGCAATGTAAGCCACACACTTCACTATCACTACATACTTAGGTAGGAGTCTAGTCCCAGTGTTGCCAAGTATCAGCGTGCATGTATGTGGGTGGGTCTACATCAGGTTGCAGGGTATACATGCCCCAGTGGGTCACCTGTCCATGTGGTACAGGCAATAACTATTATACTAACCAGTGATATGTATTCAACTGTACCCCAGATATGTCACAGCCATGGTGTCACCACAGTGCCATACCCTGTTGTGGAATATGACTGCAGACCATCCTCATGCGGATACATGTACAACTGCAACACAAATGGATAACATTATAGAGACCACAATCAACCAGTGTTACTAATAGCTATAATGCAACATTTCTGGAAGGCTACACTAACTGACATATGTGCATTACACTTTACTCCTTACAACATGTTACACTGCAGTACTGTGGTACACTGTAGTACAGTCACCATATGCATCAGAACCATAGTAGCCTGTCCCTGCATAAATGGTATGGATGACAGGGATGTAGCACAGGTATCATCCTATGCACAGGGTATGTTGTTGGTTTGCCAGAGGCCGAGGGTGGGCCATACATTTCACACCATGTGTGTGGGAGCGGAGTGTACTGAGGTGAACTGTGTGTGTTGATGTGGTTTGTGTAGGTATGGGGTTGCCCTAGGTGTGTTTGTATTGTGTGTGGGTATGCATACACACAGTTCTGACATGTGGCTGCCCTACACAGGTGTTTATGGACAGCTACAGACCATACATGGCATGGTGTTCAGTTCACTGCTTCCGGACATGGCCACGTGGACTGTGCCTGCCAGGGGTTCCCTGGGTACATGCAGGTACAGGCCTCAATGTGATACTCTCACCTGATGATGACAGATGTCCACTGGTACCATGAGGGCCATCATCTCACCAGACCATCTATCCATGAACTCAGTTAACGAACAGATGGCACTAGACAGTTCATGGATGTTGTCACTTGCAGATGTGAGAGCAGCCCTCTGCAGCCTCAGGCCCTGTCTGGCATAACATTCTATATGTGCCTCCATGACAGCCTGAGACATGCACCTGCTGGTACCAGCTATGTCACCTCTGCCAGGGGCATGATGTCCAGTGGCCTTACCATGAACACCCTGGGTCATCTGTCTATGTTGTGCCCTGCCGGACATCTGGCTATGCCTGCTGCAACCAGAAACAGTAGACATGATTATCACACTTTCCTGTGCACAGCCTCCAAATGCCAGCTGTCCCTTTGCTAAGGCCACTGGTGATGGGATATGTATAGGCACTGAAACTGTGTGCGGGGTTGGGGTGGTTAAAAGGGGGATGTCAAACTATGGTGCTGTTTCAGCCCCTGACAACCCTACCTGTGTCTCAATAGTACTATCATCATCTTCAGTGTCTGTATGGGCACCAACATTAGATTGCATGCGAGAGGGACCCTGATCCACCTCACCACCTGTGAGGGAAAACGATAAATGCACTTTAAAACCTATACAGCATTGCCTAACAGTACACACACACACACACACACACACACACACACACACACACACACACACACACACACACACACACACACACACCACCATAATACCTACCTGTCCGTGACTTTACAGATAGTCCCACATATATGTCCATGTGTACCCCATCCTGCATCACACTGATACCACTCATTAAAATATCAGTCTTCTAAATACCTACACAAGCGATCACAACACAAGACCTGTTACTACATTACCTGCCTGACCTGTGTGTTGTGGTTTTAGATGGCCTCACTGCTGTCATTCGGTGTTCACCCTGTGTATGTCCTGACATCATGTGCATGGCCCCTATATGTGTGGGCTACTATGTTCACTCCATAATATCACGCACTGATGTGTCATGTGTATGTAATGCTCAGTACATGCCAGATATGCTGCTCAATCAGCCTATCATGTGACAACAGTAATATATGGATACACTCCCTGGTGTTGACTGATGCTTCCCCAATGCATCTGTAGTGCTGCATACGTGGGTTGTAGGTGACTTCTCTGCTGAATGCAATATTAAGGGTGTACCTGGTGTCTACCTTCCCTCTCAATGCCTGTTCCATGCTACAGACCATATTATACTATCAGCTGTCCTGTGACTACATACATGACAATTATCCCTGGTGTGTACTGTGTTAGTCCATGTCCATGTACTGCACTATCCCAAAGGGAGGTACTGCTGTATAAACATCCCACAATCACACATGTGCATACATGGCCAGCCACACAAACACACACATATGTACACACACATCCACGTAACCAGAGTGACCTTACAGACAAACTAACTACCCACCAGGACACACACACACACACACGCACACACGCACACATGCACACACGCACACGCACACACGCACACACGCACACACATACACACACACACACACACAGATGAGGTTGCACATTGATAGTACACACAGTTCTCTAATTACCCATCTGTCAACATGCATAACATATGGTACCCAACAGCATGCAATGCAGCTATAGTCAATCCATGCTAACAACAGTATACATGTGTGTGATGCATGTGCTGTGTCACTAGGTGATGCCCCTTCCCCTGGATACCACTGCACCCATGTACACATTATTGCTGTGCACCTGTTCTGCATCCTGCCATGTACTGTGCACCACACCTCACAGGTGTACAGTCCATTGCTGAATGTGTACTACTGTGTTGGTTATGTCAGCTTTAATGGTCACAGCCCCTATGTTTTCCAGCAACACATACCTGGGATGATATGTGGACAGATGTCATTTGTGAATGCCTGATGTCTGGTTTACAGCTCTCAACATCAGTAGACCATGTATGACCAATTCAATACTCTTACACTGACAACCATCAGAGCATACCTTGGCTATGAGGGGTGTACATACCCTTATTGATATGACGCCCCCATCCTTCATCTGCCATGGGACCACATCACCACATATCTTCACAGTACGAGCATGATATGTGACATATGTTGTGTACTTTCACATGCAGTGTCTACAGAATGTGTTAGTTATGCAGATGCTGACCGTGATGCATACACACCATGTGGGCATATGTGTGCACACCCTTATTATGATGGTTTGTGGCACCTCTTGGTGTGTGTACTACAGCAGTCACTACTCCTGGCAGGGGTATACCAGCATGGGCCATCTGCATTTGCCAGTGTATGTTTAGTCTGCCCTACACATGTCCCCCTAATCTGCATGATTGCAAGGTCTACTCATGTGCACATCCCTTGGTGTTCACACACTGCCATCACTATTGCTGTGGGGGTAGGGTTACATCTGCCACAGGTCCTGAGTCTGACTATGTGCAGATACAGCCATTCATAGCATCCTTAGGATCCCTGCTGCAGTGCACTGGTGTGTCATGCTGACATCCCCCTCCTTCAGCCTTTTTGCAGATGCATGACAAGAAAGCCCTACACATGTGTGTCACTTTGCAGTGTCCCATACACTGAACACCACATGTTGCAGCCTAGTCCCAGCTGATAATGTGGACCACTGTAATGCCTTATGCCATAGTGTATCTCTGCAGCAGTTGCCATTGTCCTACAGGCATATACACTGCTGTTGCACTGTAAAAGGGTGTTGTTCCATACATGTCCCTACTGTAGGCCATGTCTCCCACCATTATGTCACTCCCTGTGGAAACATTCCACAATGACAGGATGTTAGTTATCATGCAGGTGCTTGACATATCCTTCCAATACCCCATCATGGTCACCCCTGTGATGCTGTGCATTTCACAACAATAGTACGTGCACATGTACAGCATGCTTTCTGGGTAAGTGTGTTAGATGTGTGCATGGAATATACCATTGCTAATACATGCCCAGTGTATTGGCAAGCATCAACATAAACCATACTCACCAGCTACAGGCTGCTGCCTTGGTGGTATCCTGGATGGACCTACATAAGAGGGTGAGAGATTGGTACAGGGTGGGTGCAGTATTGCAATACATCAACAGTACATTTCCACAATACTACCACATATGGACATCTGTTTATCACTACTATATAGCAACAAAATATATCTATGACATGTCAGATATGCATGATCTACCTGTACCGATCCAGATGTATATGCAACAGTGGTCTCCTGATGTGCCCTGTGGCCTTACCTGCATGCTCTTCAGCCGGTGTGTGGGTGGCACCCACCTCCACAAAGGTGTCCGGCAGTTGGTGGCTGGCCAGATGGGCAGATGCCACAAGGCTAGCCAGGAGCTCCTCCACACATGTCAGGGGGGAATGGATGGCATGCCCCACCCCATGGCGAGGTGATCCCTCTGGACTGCAGTAGCACGCTGACGGGCATTGCAAAGCAGGTCAGAACAATGATGCTGGACCTGCTCATAACTGCAGTTGTGCAGTCCAACATCATTGACCCTGTGGACTAGGTCATTCCACAGGGCGGTCCACTCCTGCTGATCATGGTCAGCCCAGCCAAACAAGATTGCATAGTGCTGTATGAGTTCATTCATCAGGATTTCATTTTCAGCTGCTGTGTTGGCCGGTAGCCTTCCATGAGACATCTTGCCTGAAAGACATAAAGATGGACACAGGTATGAGCAAGTCATGCAGCAAGGTTACCACAGTTCTTAATAACCATCACTGTCACCCCCCCTACCATATCAGCAACAACAAACTGTACACACAACTCAATAGGTATGGCTACAGCATACCTATCGGGGGGGGGGGAGATATTGTACTGTACCATGCTTTGTTCAATGTGTTTGTAGCCATGTTCCCTGTGTGGACACTATCATTGCTGGCCTGTTACAGACTATTCACCTGCATGCCATTGTCAGGGCCACAGTAGTTCCATATATGCCTGTGGTATGCTTGCTATGTGTTTGCTGCACATCTGACATTCTGTGTATTCAGGTTATCTATACATGCTGTTAGACAGGTTCTGGGATTGTGTAGACTATTAATATCAACATATGTTCTATAACAGTGAAACAATAGCATGTATATGTATATGTACCATTGGCCAGCAGAACCACCTCTCCAAACTCATCTGCCCATGTTACCAGGCCACATCACATGTGTGACCCACCCTGGGGCCTCCTCATGTACTGGTCCAGCAATGCCATCAGGTGGTACAAACCCAGGGGATGTTGTCCCCCCTGGGGGCACACACAGACATGCTCCTGTACCCTGAGGTCAGGTCCAGAGTCTGTTCCATAACGGGCTCCATAAACACATGTGGGATGTGCTACATCACCTTGAGGCATCCAGTACACATTCACAGGGTCCACATGCTCCTCCTGTTCAGCTTCCAGACCAGGCACCTTTGGGATGTGGACTGCTGTTGTGAGTAGCAGTGGGTGGGAGGCTTGTTCCCATTGTGTCCATATTGGGGCCCATGGGGTGTCCACATCACAGACCACACACACCATCCAGGGTGTTTACCCACCACATCTATTACATACCTCCCCTGTAGGCTGTCCTCTATATCTACCAACCCTGACCACCTCCACAACTATACCTGCCATACTTCCCCATATTCCCATTCCATACTTCACAGAGAAGGGCAATGTTGTCCCAACAAGGGGTTCACATGTGACATACATGTCCATGTTGCACACACTGACAGTTGTAGATATCTGTGTGTATTGCTATGTGTGCTGTTTGCTCACACATAGCATGCAGCACTGTGGTAGTAATATAGGGGACACGTATTTACATACATATATGTTTGTGTGTGTGTGTTTGTATATATGTAGACATGTGCATATAGGTATATATCTATATATGTGTAGATATATGTGATGTATATATGTGTCTACACATAGGTATCTGTATATTTGTGGTATATATATATATATATATATGTGTGTGTGTGTACACATATGCATACCTATATGTGGGGTACATTCAGACATTAGACCCACAATCTCACAACACCTTCCTGCAGAGCTGCACTGTTCTGCCTTGCTACAACACAGACAGACAGGTGCCACATATGGACACAGCATGACATTAGGGGGGTATATGTAGGGCCAGATTGCAGGTAACCCTATTACACACCTATCGCATTCCTGCATGCTACAATACAGGTTAACCTGAGTATCCTGAAAGAGGTGGGCTGTAGAACCCACATGTCCATCATAATGGCATTACTTCCACCACCATCTATTGGCCACGTACTATACATACTTCCCATTACACAACACACACTATGATGGCTTACATCTTATCAGTCAGTGCTGCTCTCCACGGTTGACGGGTATGGCCCACTACCCACAGGGACGGACTCTATTGTCCTTAGCAGTTATCCAGCTGAACATCATTACAATATCAACACCTGAATGCACATATAAATCATTCCACATCGTCTATCCCATTATTATGGACCAAGTACTATGGTCAATTACATACATATATAGTTCACATACCTGTTCTGAGAATGCAGACTCTACTGAATTTTTTTTTTCTGTGCCTTATACGCACACACACGCTCTCTCTCACTCACTCTCAGTCTCACTCCAGTAAATGAAATGAGCTGCTTTGCATAGATTGCAACATGGTATTTGTAGGTGATGCACATGATCAGGTGATCGCCTCTGCACCAATCAGTGTCCTCCACTTGCTACCTGCATGCAGCATGCTGTGTAGTACTTCAACTTACCACTATCATGGCAATCAACTACTATAAATCCCTACATCTTGTGGGTGCGGTTCCTTTACCTTTCCTGTATGATGGGCATCCTTCCTGTGTGTTGGCAGCAGTGTTACAGACAGTAGGTAGCAATACATCTTACATGAAAACCTGCACACTCAGGCCAGCTACACATTTGTAGGAGGTTCCAGAACTACAGACAGAGGGTGAGTAGTGTTGTTGTATGCATTGTATAGCACTGGTGTTATAGGGTTTGTGTGTACATACTAGTTTAACTTGGAATGCTGTCTGTCTGCATAGCTTTCAACTGTGGGCCTATCCTCTTGATGGCCAGAGGTGTGCCTATTATATTTTGCCTGTCCACCACATAGGTCTTCTGTCAGATATATCACTGGCAGTGTGTGTGTCGAGTGCTGTCAGTACATGACTACATCCATTTCTGTTTCTAACTTCATATTCCTGACTAAGGGTATGTTGCAGACTACTCTGTAACACCAGTGACTTGCTTAGTGTATGACAACAGCTATTCACATATGGGCCTGTGTTCCAGCCTCTGTCCTCCACCTACATACCAGGCTTTGTACATATGACATGCTGTCATGGGTTGTTATGTAGTGGGCTGTGAGTATGTCATGCTGCCATTCCTGCCATCAGTCCACTGCTGTTGTGTCCCCCACACATACTGTGCGGTTGGGTCCATATATGTATGGGCTTCACCTACACAATACATGTGTGCCCTTATGCACTCCAGAGGCCAGTGTATGTAACAGTGGTATATGGCCATGTATTATTGAGTCTGGGGGGGATGCACCATAATTAACCTAGGCTGTTACAACATGTGGGGGTATCAGGGGTAAGCTGCCTTAAGGTATCTGGATGTACATTACAATACAATTCACCTTGGTTAAATGCACACCTACTGCCTCCTGCCATACAGACTGATCTGTTTGTCAGTGTGATTGTGATGGTGTCAGTTATGCCTTGTTCTGTAACAGATACATCCCATTGTGTCAACTGAGGTCTTTACCCCTAGGGATTGTGTACAGAGTGTAGATAGAGGCTGCTGGACTATACATCTGCACTACTTACTGTTGATTGTTTGGTATTCTGTGGCCCAGTCTGTCTTTACTATTGTACTACTTGAAGGCCTCGGCCTGGACAACAACATATGTAAACCTTTCCAGACTACTGTATTAGTATAACTGTTTCACAGTTGCATTACTGTATTTATATAGATGCCAGTGTCTAAACAGCTATATGACATGGCATATACAACTGTAATAGTACACAAATAAAGCTTTCCCATGTATGCAAACCTGTGTGTGGCGTTATATCCTTTAACCTCTCTGTGGGTATATGTTGCAGGAAACAATTGTAATTTGTATGGGTGGCTCATACAGTGTCCATTTGGTAAGGTGGTAACTGTAGGCATAGTGGCTGTTCCGTATTGTGTGCACCTTCTACATATGTATCTTCCTATACATATCTGTGTGTGTGTGTGTGTGTGTGTGTGTGTGTGTGTGTGTGTGTGTGTGTGTGTGTGTGTGTGTGTGCATGTGTAGTTACATATATATCTCTATATGTATGTGTATATATATATATATATATATATATATATATATATATATATATATATATATATATGTTTGTATCTGCATATATGTGTCTGTGTATATGTATCCTAGGGATGTTGATTGCTTCCATATTGTACATTCCTCATGGTAGCCAGACTGTACTGCGTGATATGTTACTGATACCAGCCTGACATCATACAGGTGGGATGGAGTACTATTAACATCTTGTGCCCATGTTGTGTCAAGTCCTGGTTATGGGATCTGCAACAGTTGGTAGTGTATTGCTGACCAAACATGTTTGGCTGCAGGGGGGGGGGGTACCTATTCATACAAGATGTATGTTGTTTGGGTGCCCTAAACCCCATTAACGGTGCATGTGGACATATATGTTTATGTTATGTTCCCATTTTTATCTACAGATGTATGGCTGTATATACCTATGTGTATATATATATATATATATATATATATATATATATATATATATATATATATATATATATATATATATATATATATATATATATATATATATATATATATATATATATACATATATATATGTGTATATATATATATATATATATATATATAGATATATATATATATATATATATATATATATAGATATATATATACATATAGATGTAGACATATATATCTATAGACGTATGCATTTGTACGCATATATGTTTATATTTATATATATATATATATATATATAGATATATATATATATGTTTATATATATATATATATATATATCTACATATATAGATATGTATATATCTATTTATATATAAATATATGTACACACACATACATCTACTACATGTTTAAATACATTTCCTGTACTGTTGAATCACTGGGCTGGATGATATGTTTTTGAAAACATCAGAGTTATGTGCATCTGACATGGCTTAGTGGCAAATCGCTATGGTATGCAAGGTCCTGGGTTTGAGCCTTGCAGAGGCAGTTTATTTTGTTGCTGGGCAGAACATGGGCTGCTGGATACAGAATGATTAAGGCACTTCTAAGCAGTTGTAAGTGGGTTTGCACAGAGGTAAGCACTGCTAACCTCCGGTTACAGTTTCTTATACTCATTTAGCTTCTAAATTGCTTAACCTGTGTAAGCATTGCTTAACTCCATGCAAAGAGGCTTACACCCACTTACTGCTGCTTAAAAGTGCTTACTACCGCTTACCCCGTGCTAATTTCTTTAAAAGAAAAGAAAAAAAGTTTGATAGGAAAGTGGTGAAAAAGGGGCACAAAGAGGGAAAGACAGTTGGGAAAATAGCTAGGGATGTGCAGGAGGGTGTAGGGAAGGTCCATAGCTGCCCATTTCTTGTACAGCAACAGCTGTGCATATACACTGAATTTGGAGGTAGGTTTGGACACTGAACCCCCTGGGAGAGGGGTGAGGACAACAATAATATGTTGTGATGCCAATTAGACCAGACTTCATGTGTCCAGTGGACACGTGTGTGAAATAGACAGCTATGTATGGGGTGATATTTTTTTTTGGGAACAGATTGCCCTTTTTTTCTTTTTCATGTGAGAGTGGGATATTGGGGAGGGATACTTGGTATATTTGGAGAGGTAGGTTGTGTAGGTTAACAGACAAGACAAATAGGATGCATATAGGGGCAGTATATAACACATGTGGGGGGTAAACACCTTAATGGGGAGGGGTGTTGGGAAATTGTAAGCCCATGAGCCCCCTAGTGGAAACAATGGGACTGAGATCCCCACCCATGGGCAGTCACCACTGCACCTTCACAGCCTCGAAGGTGGCTGTGCTGGGGGCTGAGTCAGAGAGCCAGGCCAACCCTCTAGTTATGACACATGGCCCTTGAGCTGGCATAGAAGATCTCCAAATTGCTGATGGAGCTCTTTACGCACCATGACCCAGACCTGGCGATGGGTGACAGCTTCCTGTCCATGCCCGCTCCCAAGGGGGATGAGTCCTATACCCTGAGGTGGTTCCACCCAAAGGTGGTGCGGGACCAATGGATGAGGAGTTCTTGGGTTGGGCCCCAGACATGCTGGTGTCCAGTGCCACGGCCAGCTGAGGTGGGACAGATGAGTCCGCTGGGACCTGCATTCCCATACATGCTATGGTGTTTATGGTGTATCAACATATGTGGGTTAGTAATAGCCAACGCATTCCAGGGTTAGGTATAATAGCATGCATAGATATTCCAATTAACCCAGACAGCAGATATGGAACAGTTGCATAGCAAACAGAACACATGCATATATGGGACCGTGTCTATTTTATATATTCGAACGCTTAATTGTTCGAATCACTAAAGATCGAACTTTAGTGATCGAACAGTTAAATGTTCGAATATATTAAAAATTATTATTTAAAAGAAACAAAGTAAAACTGTGCCTCCCACACCCCCCACTACTTAAATATACCAACTCTGAGATCGCACTTCAGTGTGCTACAGTGCGGAAATGGAAAATTTCACATTTCCTACACTGTAGCGCAATCTTGGAGTTGGTATATCTAAGTAGCGAGGTGCGGGGTGCAGGGGAGTTTGCCCCCCTGCTTTCACCCTTTAGTTTTTTCATTTTTTTTTTTTTTTTATTTTTTAATATATTTGAACATTTGAATGTTTGATTACTAAAGTTCAATCTTTAGTGATTCGAACATTTAAGGATTTGAATATATAAACTATACCCTATGGGTCCACAGTGGTAATAACAATAGCATGCAAGTACATTGATGGCACCATGCCACCAATGTTGGAGTATTTCAACATAGCACATGCATGGAAACAGACTTAAATAATTATCAACCAATAGGACATATGTCCCAACATAACAGTGAAGTCATCACATACCAGTAGAGGTGGGTATTTAGTTTATTGTTGGAGATATGGTGGTGGGGAGATGTCAATTAACAACTAGTATATTCCTATAGTTTGCATTACTTAATTAGTCAGTGTTGTTATCTGTACCTTACAAGTATTACTACACTACCATATTGCCTTAGTTTGGACACTGATATGGCTGTCATCATCTTTATACATGAACTGGTTTTACTTGCAGTATACACCTCTTACCTGGTATACCTGTGGAGGAAATGTTTGTTAACACTAACTGTTTCTACACATACTCCCAGCTTCCAGGTTGATGTTATGTACATACCTGTCCATCTCTTTTTGCACAGACTCTGGCCGTGTCTTGACCACATGCAGGTGAACCGGGTTATATGTAGACTATTGCCCTCTTCAACCTTTAGTGACTTACAACACTCTTATACAGGATTTCCTAGACAATTATACTATGTAGCACAGTGTGCGTGACAGTGACCAGTGATACCTTATTATTCAGAGCAATTGCAGCACCCACAATTCCATACAATACCAGAGTAAACAGTACCAGTACAGGGTATCAAGCTTTTATTTCTCAGCACAGTGTTCATATCTGACGTACCTCTGGGAGCAATGTTTGTTAGCACTACCTGAATGTTGCCACACAAAGTACCAGATTTCACATTAGTATTATGGACATACATCTCACTCTTTTACTGTACACACTCTGGTCACAGCTTGACAACATGGGGGTGTAGATAAGACATACTTGGCTTATTACTCTCATAACAGTTTCGGAAGTTGCTAGAGTGACAGGTGTGTTCCCATAGATGTGTGACAATCAGTTGTATTTCCTGTTTGCTGCCTAAACATCTGGGATCATCCCACTGACTTCCCAGGGGGACAGGGTGACAGGCAGCAGGTATGGGCCCATATACTGGACATTCTGGACTTATATGTACAGTTGTAGGGTATGATTCTGTATGCAGCCTACTTGCACTCCCAGGATTCAGACCATGGCTGTGTCTGCTAAGCTAAAACACTGTCCATCACAGTCATGTGTGCTATATAGATATTGCTGTATATCTCCTATCTGCTTTCTGTCTTATAATTCTCCTGTGGTTTTACATTCTGACCTCGTATTATAACACTCTTATACAGGAATTCCTAGGCAGTTATATTATTTAGCACAGTGTGGGTGACAGTGATGAGTAATACCTTATTATTCAGACCAACTGCATCAGTCACAATCTCATACAATACCAAAGTATACAGTACCAGTACATGGTATTATTCTTTTATTTCTGGGCACAGTGTTCATATCTGACAGACCTGTGGGAGCAATGTTTGTTAGCACTACCTGAATGTTGCCACACACAGTACCAGATTCCACATTACTATTATGCACATACATCTCACTCTGTTACTGTGCACACTCTGGTCACAGCTTGACAACATGGGGGTGTAAATGGGACATACGTGGCTTATTACTCTCATAAGAGTTTGGGGAGTTGCTACTGTGCCAGCTTTGTTTTCATAGATGTGTGATGATCAGTTGTATTTCCTGTTTGCTGCCTATTCGTTTGGGATCATCCCATTGATTTCCCAGGGGGACAGGGTAACAGGCAGCAGATATGGGTCAGTTTACTGAACATTCTGGACATATTTGTACAGTTGTGGGGTATGATTCTGCATGCAGACTACTATCACTCCCAGGATTCGAACCATGGCTGTGTGTGCTAAAAATACAACAGTTCACATCTCAGTTGCATGTGCTATTTGTATTTTGCTGTATGTCTTTTCACTGTTTTCTGTCTATGTGTCACTCAGTTGTAATAAATGACTACTGGAGACTACACCAGTCATATACAGACATTCCTGTAAATTTTATTTATGTTCCACAGTGTGGGTAACAGTGCTTAATACAACAGCACTACTAAGTGAATGCAAATCTACATTACCATATGATACCAGGGTATACCCATGCAGTCCAGCAGTTAGACATTTGCTGTCAGGCTATAATGCTTTTATTTACATACAAACTATATGAGACTCTTCCTGCCATATTCTCTGTTGCATGCTGTACTTGCCTTAAACAATACATGTTTTATACTGTCAATTGCCTTACTAATGTTTTTAGATTTATTTCCTATGACAGCACATGCAATAGTATTACTGACCTGCCTCATGTCGCAACCTCTGCAGGTGGCAGCCATGGGCCTCCTGGTTCGCAGCCCACTCACTTGCCACTGTGAAGGACATAAGAGGAATATTTAGCCATACCTATCCATAATATACATAAGGTGGCAATTATTACACACATAGTGGAGTGATACTTACACACAGCTGGGACAGCCCCTGCCATCCTAGCCTCTTGGATCCACTGATCCAAGAGATTCCCCCTTATGCCACTTCAGGTTGGCATAGTGATGCCTGTCATACTCACCAGTTTGGGGTATGCCACTGGCACTGGTGAGGTCATGGGCGAGATGGTCCCAGGCTTCTGATTTATATTGGGAGCCCTGGTACTGGCCCTGTAGCAGTCTCTGCTCATGGTCTTAAACAAGGAGTCCTGTCATGACTCTGGACTCCTGGATGTCCCAGCACTGCGCCCAAAAGCACACTCCCTCTCCCTTTCAGACATGGTGGAAGCTACAACCAGTTATGAGATGTATTCCCACCTGTTGAGTTTAAGTAGGGCAGAATTCCAGCACTTTGCCATGATTGGCCGGTTTTGAAATGGCTAAGCTATGGGCAAACATGCTTACCTAAGGTTGGCATTGTTTAAAGGGGTATACCACTGGGCAAATTGAGTTAGCTGGCTTACACATTGCTTACACTAACTAAGCTGGCCTGTGAAATGCCTAGCATTGCTTAATATTTACTTTGCATTATATTTGCTTTTTGGCATTGATTTATTATTCATTACATCTTATATATATATATATATATATATATATATATATATATATATATATATATATATATATATGTCTGGTATCCATGATTCATGTGTACGTACAGTGTATGGGGCCCTTGTGTTTAATAGGGGACTTCAACACTTTATTACAATTACACCGCACATCTGAGCTTACTTCTGTACTCCAGTTCACATATTTATGTTATGTAGTAGGTTATAGAACTTATGACTGTATACTGATTCCTTTCACAAGTTCAGTTTGATTTTACTGTAGTGAGGATTTGTTTGGTGATACCTCATTCTTATGTACTGCTGTGATGGCTTGGTGGTTAACTACTGTGACTAGGGTCCTGGGTTCAAAACCTGCAAGGCTGTTTGTTTGCTTCTGGGCAGAACAAGGGCCATTGGATATAGAGTGATTAAGACACTTTTAAGTACTTGTAAGTGGGTTTGTGTGAGGGTAAGCACTGCTAACCTCCGGTTAATGATGCTTACAGAGAGTTAGCTTTAATATTGCTTAACCTGTGTGCGCATTGCTTACCCCCACACAAACGAGCTTAAACCCGCTTACTAGTGCTTATATATGCTTACTACTGCTTAATAGTGCTTATACTTGCTTACTAGTGCTTACTCCCACTTACAACTGCACTGATTTAGACAGTAATGTCTAATGGTTCTTGGGAAGGTGGGGGATTTGGAAGCTGTATGGAGTTATCATTCATTAAACATTTTATCTTCCATATGTATCCATGATTCCTGTGTACATAGACTGTATGGTACACATGTGATTATCTGTGGACTTTGCAACATTATGACACTGACACCTCACATCTGCATTTAATGCAGCACTCCAGTTCACAAATATATGTTATTTAGTAGGTTATGCAACTAAAATATTGGTCATAACGTGATTTGACATGGAAAATGGAATGTGCTGTAGTGGGACTCGAACCAGGAATGCTTGTTCAGAAGGCGAATACTCTGCCCACTACATTATTGGTATACTTTTTCATTTGCATATAACTTCCTTGTTATCCTCTTCAGCCCAGAAGGCGAATGCTCTGCCCACTACATTATTGGTATACTCCTTCATTTGCATATAACTTCCTTGTTATCCTCTTCAGTCATTTAAGCTGCATTAACCGTAACTAAGCGATGGGCACACCCGCGCACCTACAGTTAAATTTAATCAGATTCATAAAAATGGTATGTTTATTTTGTTTGTATTTACTATTGTTGTTGTATATGTGGGGGGATGTTGTTGGGGGTATGCGGACACCTATGAGTGGTCTCGCTCATTCTTTTGGCCTTTATGCTTTTCTTCATTGCGGGGGCATCTATATTCTGAGAGCTCTGTTTTCAGACACACCCCCTGCACTCTTACACACTCTGTGTAAGATTTGGAGCTCAGGCAGTGTGCCTTCATTAATATGCATGGCACGCTACTGTCCTGCTCCTAAACAGTCGCTTCCATGCAGGACTAAGCTAGTCCTGTACGGAAGATTAGTAAATCTGGGGGACTTTCTACTGAGAGGATTTGAGAAATTTTATTTGATGACAGGCAAATACGATACAGCATGTTATATTTGTGAGAAAGGAGCTTTTGATTCTGTAATTATTGGATCAAAAAATGAAGAATGACTGCTAACAAGGAAGAAAATTTTAGGGATTTTGGTGTCAGGTTCATTACTGTTGGCCGAAGGAGGAGAAGAGGCAGAAGGCATGGCCAAAGGCAGATAAAGGCTAGGACTGTGATAGTGAGGGTCAGAACTTTGAACGTTGGCAGTATGACTGGTATAGGGAGAGAGCTAGCTGATATGATGGACCGAAGGAAGGTTGGTATACTGTGTGTGCAAGAGACCAGATGGAAGGGGACCAAGGCTAGGTGTATCGTAGGCGGGTTCAAATTGTTTTATCATGGTGTGGATGGGAGGAGAAATGGCGTAGGCATTATCCTGAAGGAACAGTATGCTAAGAGTGTTTTGCAGGTGAAAAGAGTGTCGGACAGAGTGATATTTATGAAGCTGGAAATTGATGGTGTAATGATGAATGTTGTTAGTGCATATGCTCCACAAGTTGGGTGTGTGATGGATGAGAAAGAAAAATTTTGGAGTGAGTTGGATGAAGTGGTGATGACTGTACCCAAGGGTGAGAGACTGGTGATTGGAGCAGACTTCAATGGGCATATTGGTGAAGGGAACAGAGGGGATGAGGAAGTGATGGGCAGGTATGGTGTTAAGCAAAGGAATGCAGAAGGTCAGATGGTAGTGGATTTTGCGAAAAGGATGGACATGGCTGTGCTGAATATGTATTTTAACAAGAGGGAGGAGCATAGAGTGACATACAAGAGTGGAGGAATATGCACACAGGTGGATTATATCTTATGAAGAAGGGCCAGTCTGAAGGAGACTGGAGACTGTAAAGTGGTGGCAGGGGAAAGTGTAGTTAGGCAGCATAGGATGGTGGTTTGTAGGATGACATTGGTGATCAAGAAGAGGAGGATGAGTGTGAGGGCAGCACCAAGAATCAAATGGTGGAAATTGAAAAATGGTAAAAGTGAGGTGATGTTCAGGGAAGAGTTAAGACAGGCACTGGGTGGCGGTGAAGAGTTACCAAATAGCTGGTTAACTATGGCAGAGCTAGTAAGAGAGATGGCTAGAAAGGTGCTTGGTGTGACATCTGGAAAGAGGAAGGAGGACAAGGAGACTTGGTGGTGGAATGAAGAAGTACAGGTGAGTATACAGAGAAAGATGTTGGCGAAGAAGAAGTGGGATTGTCATAGAGATGAAGAAAGTAGACAAGAGTATAAGGAGATGAGGTACATGGCAAAGAGATAGGTGGCGAAGGCTAAGGATAAGGCGTATGATGAGTTGTATAAAAGTTTGGACATTAAGGAGGGAGAAAAGGACCTGTACCAATTGGCTAGACAGAGGGACCGAGCTAGTAAAGATGTACAGCAGGTAAGGGTGATAAAGGATAATGAGGGAAACGTACTCACAAATGAGGAGAGTGTGTTGAGCAGATGGAAAGAGTAATTTGAGGGGCTGATGAATGAAAAGAATAAGAGGGAGAGAAGGTTGGATGATGTGGGGATAGTGAATCATGAAGTGCAATTGATTAGCAAGGAGGAAGTAAGGATAGCTATGAAGAGGATGAAGAATGGAAAGGCTGTTGGTCCAGATGACATAGCTGTGGAAGCATGGAGGTGTTTATGTGAAATGGCAGTGGAGTTTTTAACTAGATTGTTTAATGAAATCTTGGAAAGTGAGAGGATGCCTGAGGAATGGAGAAAAAGTGTTTTGGTACCGATTTTTAAGAATAAGGGTGAAGTGCAGAGCTGTAGTAACTACAGAGGGATTAAACTGATCAGTCACAGCATGAAGTTATGGGAAAGAGTAGTGGAAGCTAGGTTAAGAAGGGATGTGATGATTAGTGATCAGCAGTATGGTTTCATGCCAGGAAAGAGCACTGCAGATGCGATGTTTGCTCTGAGAGTGTTGATGGAGAAGTACAGAGAATGTCAGAAGGAGTTGCATTGTGTCTTTGTGGATTTAGAGAAAGCATATGACAGGGTGCCTAGAGAGGAGTTGTGGTATTGTATGAGGAAGTCGGGAGTGTCAGAGAAGTATGTAAGAGTGGTACAGGATATGTACGAGGGTAGTGTGACAATGGTGAGGTCTGCGGTGGTTGTCATGGATGCATTTAAGGTGAAGGTGGGATTACATCAAGGTTCAGCTCTGATCCATTTCTTATTTGTAATGGTGATGGACAGGTTGACAGACGAGATCAGACAGGAGTCCCCGTGGACTGTGATGTTTGCAGATGACATTGTGATCTGTAGTGAGAGTAGGGAACAGGTGGAGGAGACCCTGGAGAGGTGGAGATATGCTCTAGAGAGAAGAGGAATGAAGGTCAAGGGAAGATAGAGGAACGGTGAGGATGCAGGGAGTAGAGTTGGCTAAGGTGGATGAGTTTAAATACTTGGGATCAACAGTTCAGAGTAATGGTGAGTGTGGAAGAGAGGTGAAGAAGAGAGTACAGGCAGGATGGAGTGGGTGAAGAAGAGTGTCAGGAGTGATTTATGACAGACGAGTACCAGTAAGAGTGAAAGCAAAGGTCTACAAGAGGGTAGTGAGACCAGCTATATTATATGGGTTGGAGACAGTGACACTGACAAAAAGGCAGGAGTCAGAGCTTGATGTGGCAGAGTTGAAGATGTTAAGATTTGCACTGGGTGTGATGAGGATGGATAGGATTAGGAATAAGTATATTAGTGGGTCAGCCCAGGTTGGAAGGTTTGGAAACAAAGCCAGAGTGCCAAGATTACATTGGTTGGGACATGTGCTGAGGAGGGATGCAGAGTATATTGGGAAAAAGATGCTAAGGATGAAGCTTCCAGGTAACAGGAAAAGAGGAAGGCCTAAGATAAGGTTTATGGATGTGGTGAGAGAGGACATGCAGGTGGTTGGTGTGACAGAACAAGATGCAGAGGACAGGAAGAAATGGAAACAGTTGATCTGCTGTGGCGACCCCTGATGGGAGCAGCCGAAAGAAGAATAAGAAAAAGAGGTTTCAGGTTCATTCTGCAAGACACTCCTCGTCATTAATATTAATATCAACATTTTCTCACTGGCCACAATATCATGTTACTGATTTGCTGTTTTGCATAACAGTTTGTTCTGGTCTTTGTTAATTTGCATACTGGATTGCTTTATATAGTTGGGCCTGTGTAAACATCCTTGCAATTTACATAATCTTTTGAATTTGAATGTGAGTCAAGCCAGCATTGAAAAGAGAAAAGCTGTAAGTTTGGGTTCACTCATGTCAGTAGGAGTTCACAATTTATCTGATAGTCACCGGAGGGTATTTATAAAGAATCCATTTGTTTTAGGTGATATGACACTAGGTAGCATAGATTTACCTTAGAATGATTTTCTTGCTATTGCAGACACAAGATGGTTAAAGACCAGGTTACTGTCCACATGTGTTCCCAAATCTTTGAACACTGGGTCTATTCTTTGTGGTGTTATATTGAAGTGATAGTGCTTGTCATTGTTTTACAATAAATGAGTCTTGAGTCATGGATAGTCCTCTTTTAAAGCGTAATGGTTCAGTGTGGACATCAGTTTGATTGTGTGTGTGTGTCTGTGTGTGTGTGTGTGTGTGTGTGTGTGTGTGTGTGTGTGTGTGTGTGTGTGTGTGTGTGTGTGTGTGTGTGTGTGTGTGCGTGTGAGTCTGTGTGTGTGTGTGTGTGTGTGTGTGTGTGTGTGTGTGTGTGTGTGTGTGTGTGTGTGTGTGTGTGTCTGTGTGTGTGTGTGTGTGTGTGTGTGTGTGTGTGTGTGTGTGTGTGTGTGTGTGTGTGTGTGAGTATATGTGACAGATGCTGTACTAATGAGAACAGCACAGGTAGGCAGCCAGCATCTGTACTATGTATATTGCAGTTGCTATAACTTCTGTAAGTAGGGAGTGGAGACAGCCTCCCTGATATAGATAAGCAGCTGTTCATGGCTTTGCATTACTGCGAGCTCACACTATCCTGTTAATATCGCACAGATGAATATTACTGCTGATGTTTGCACAACTTCATTCTGCTGCTATTGCACATAGTATATAAATATTTATGACATGCGCCAGTACATAGTTCATGGAAACATCGTGTCACCACATTATCTACATGATCTATTTAAATGACGTAATCATGTATTAGGAACTCCGTACACATCTGTTTTATGTGACTTCATTCTATATTATTGAATACAGTGGCCTGGAACATTTGTGAATTAAACCATTTATTTTAGTGTGATTTTTTTCCAGACAATATCTATAGGAGAATTTTTTTATCTTTTCAGTCCTACTTCGTTCAATTATTTCATTATAATGGCATGAGAGCAGTTTCTATAATCACTGTTGTTTTGTTCCTGCTGGCTAGAGAATTATTTTACTTTTATTTTATTTTATTTGACATTTGTTTACTGGAAAGGTCTGTCTGGATTAGAAAGAACCCATTTTCAGCAGAGGCCTAGGGAGTACAGCTCCAGTTACAGAGTAAAATATACAAGCTTTATAAAGCAGAGAAACACAATCTAACAAGATAAATGCAAGTCATAAGTGCATTGTGATAAGGAGATGACTGGACATTTGTTATAATCAGAAAAACACAATATTACTGGGAAATACAAGTAAGAAGTACATTGTTAGATGAGTAGGCAGTTAGTAGGAATAGGGATAGTAAATGGGGGGAGTAGCTGGGGAGGTAGGAGGAGATAAGAGATGAACTTTGTGGGACAGAGGGACAGGAGGAGAGATGGAGACAGAGAGTGAAGGAGAGATTAGCCTGGTCTAGAAGAAGACATTAGCCTGGATCAGTACAGCCAAGAGTTGTTTTTGTGTTGTTTTAGTTTTGAAGACAGGTAAGTTAGTAGTAGTTCTTACAGCTAGTGGGCACGAGTTCCTTACTTTTGCAACATAGTGAGATTATAGGCTTTGTCCAGATATCTTTGAGGGTTTGGATATAGTGAAAAGCTCTTTGCCTGCAGACTTCAGTGTTCTGCCTGGGTTGTAGGGTGTGATGATGTTGTTTAGAGCTGGACAAGCTAGGGGTTTGTATGCCATGTTGTGGAGTGTTAGTATTTGGACATATAATAGGTGGTTGGGGAATTCTAGCCAGTTTAGTTCTTTTAGTGGTATACAGTGGCATGCTCAAGTGTTTGAGTTGGTGGCAGACTTGGCCACTTTATTATAACATTGTTCCATTTTGGATCTAGAAAGGCTTTGTAAGTTGCTAAGTATGGATAAGCCATAAAGCAGAGAGGGTAGAAGAAAAGTTTTGGTGAGGGTAATTTTGGTTAAAGAGTTTAGGGGTTGTTTGTTTCTGTAGAGTGTACCAACTTTCTGGTGGATTTTCTTTATGTTGTGTTGCACATAGAGATGAAAACATAGTAGATCATCTATGACAACACATAGCAGCTTGGTGTAGTGGACTGTTTCTATAGTGGTGTTGTCAGCAGAAAGAATTTTGAAATAGTTTAGATCAGTAGTGCAGTGTTTTGGTTGAAAAAGAAGCAGCTTACTTTTTTAGGGTTGAGGAATAGCTGGCAGTCAGTGAGCCAGGATTCAACAGAAGAAAACGTTTGTTGAGTATCAGAGAAGAGTCAGGGTTGTGTGGGAGAAGTGCAGAATATTGTGGAATCATCAGCATATTGTATGAGTGTTCCACTAATAAGGGCAGTACATAAGCCGCTAGTAAATATATTAAAAATACGGGTCTTAAGATGGATCCTTGTGGGACTCTGGTGGGGTTTAGTAGAAAGGGGGAAATAGCATTTGAGCATTTTACTGCTTGTTTTCGATCATGTAAGTAACTGTGGATCCATTGTAGTGCTGGAGGAGTAAGACCTACGTTAGAGAGCCTTTTCAAGAGTAATGATAATGAGTGTGACATAGGGTCGAATGCCTTTGAGAGGTCAAGAAATAGAGCAGACACATCGCGACCTGTGTCTCTAGCTCTGTTTACAGATTTAGTGAAGGCTAAGAGGGTTGTTTATGTGCTGTGACCAGGGCAAAAACCATGTTGTGTGTTTGTAAGGCGGTTATTATGCTGTAAGTATTTCAAGAGTTGAAGGTGAATACATTTTTTCAGTATTTTAGAGATGGGAGAAAGTATGGCTATAGGTCAAAAGTTTGTAAGTTCAGTGGACTTTGTGAATGGGGATTATATGGGACTTTTTTCAGGTGTTAGGTGCTATAGATTCAGATATGGATTGGTTGATCAAGATGCTGATTGGGTTTGCTATGGAGTCGGCAACTAATTTTAGGTATATAGGGGGAGGTTGCCAGCGGAGGTACAGCAGGTTTTGAATTTGTGCAGTAATCTTTTTATGAGACTCATGTGTATTGGTTGAAAGGAGAAAGTGGCATGGTTCTTGGAAGGGGGGGCTAGTGCCAAGAAGGGGAGGAGGTACTGAACCAGATGTAGGATCAATATTATGGGGTAGTTAGATAGAAAGAGGAGTAGGTATTGGGTGTTTTAGTGGTCAGATCAGCTATAGGTTTTATGAAGTGTTTGTTAAAATCTTCAGCAATTTGAGATGGAGGGGTATTGAGTGAAATCTTGGAGTCTTTTTTAGTTCCAAGGTGAAGTAGGGTTGTGATTGTGCACCAGAATTTTAGTGTAGTGTTTGTTATACCTAGTAGGGTAGGAGATGAGGTGTGATAAACCATATAGGTTGATACTATTAGTGGGTAGTTTGGATGTGAGATTGTGCCAGTCTGTGTTGATGTCTCCTAGTATTATAATTTTGTGTTGAATTGTTTGGGTGGCCAAGGAGAGGATGTTTTCTAGGATGGGAGTATTGTGACCTGGGGGGATAGAAAGTAGAATTACACAGACTCGCTTAATATTATTTAGGTTTAGGAAGAATACAAGCAATTCAGCTGTGGAAAAAGCAGGGGTGTCATTTGTGTATAATGAGATATTAAGGTTGTCAGGATCGAGTAATGCTATGCCTCCACCTTCCCTATGGGTTCTGTGTAACCTGAGTATGTTGTAGTTGGGAGGAAAGAATTTGGAGTCAGGTATGTTACACTTTAGCCAGGTTTTAGTAAGGGCTAGTATGTCAGGTTTGTATTGATTTATCCAAGCATGAAGGGGGATATTTAGTTGCCTAGGCTTCTGATGTTAAGGGTAATAAAATTTAGTTTTTTGGAGATGTTCTGTTGGTTTGATTAGTAGTAGAACCAGTGTTAGGGTAGATGTCACAGCATTGTGACAAAATGAGATTAGTTAGGAGTATATGTTCTTTGTTTTTTTGAGGGAGGTAGATGTAAGATGTATGAGGTGGCATTTACTATAATATAGAATCCAGGAGTCTAGGGACTGAGTAATAGGGTAGGTTGTAAAGATGTAGTTGAGGGGAGATGTTTCCAAAGTTGTGATGGTGTGTTTGGTAGCTGGAAATAAATGTATTGGTGGGATAAACTATTTTAGGGCTGGGATGTAGGAGAGATGTTGTGTGTGTAAGTGTCATTAACAAAGAGGTTAACGTGGCTAAGGCAATAATTGTGTAGTAGTAGTGCATGTTTGAAGAGGTAGTTTGGTTTGAGCTACTTACTGTGTGGAATATAAGGGTAAGAGTAAGAAGGTGGTCATGTGTATATAGTTTGGGGTGGGAATAGTATTAATATATGATGGATGGTCTTGCTGGTGATTGGTATGGCAAATTTGGAGGAATATATGATTGACTGAATAGAGAAAGGGTGGAGCTTATGTAAGTGTAAATGTAGGAGTAGTGGGGTGGATGGGAACTGGGGGTAGGGGAAAGGAGTGAGGCCAAGCAAAGCAAGGGTGAACGGTCCAGGCTGAACTGGTTACAGCAAGCACCAAAGAAAAACTATAAGTAAGGAGTAGAACCAAAGGTAGGTGTCAGGAGTGTCTTAGACTCAGTAGCACTCAGCAGATCTATCAACTGCAGATGACGTTCAGAAATCACTTTATTCAGGTTGAGCTTAACAAAATGATTTAGGTTTTTAGAATAGGTCATGGAGAGCTAGTTGGTATTGTAGGAGTATATAATACCATACACCCAAGTGGCTTAGTTTGCCCAATTAATAAAAACTAACTAAGCTACTTCTAAAAGCAAGAGGGAATTGTAGTTAGAGATGTGGAGGTGCCTAACGAACTAGTATACCTAAGAGTGTGCACACAACTTCTAGTTTAAACTGATTCAGAAAAACAAAGTGTAACAACAGCACAATTGATTTGGTGAATCAAGACCTCTGTTGATAAAATTTCAGTGCTCTATCCCTTTTTATCTGCCTTGTTGGTCCTGTTCATGCAAGAAGAGGGAGATCTCAGCTATTTTCAAACGCAACTAAGGGAGGGAGAAAACACCCCCCAGTATAAAGATGGTTATTAAGAGAAACTGTAAGAAATAAGTGTGAGAAAGGATGTCAGAGGACAGAGGACAGAGAGCAGATACCTAAACTAAAAGTAGAATAACTGCTAAACAATGCTGCACTGTTAGGAGCATCATTATATACAAAGATAATGTGAATTTTTCTCATGTGATGTACACACAGATTGCCAGTATTATATCTAAAAGAAAAGATTCCACCAACTGTTTTGGGTAAATCATGTTAACAAAGTCTAATAACAGATTTTCACACACATTGTTCCAGTAAAGAATTACACAATCTACAGTAGGATAAATTCAGTTACCCATGATAATAACAATTTCCACTCACAGGTCTTCATTACAGATCTTCCAAGTATTGTCTATGCTTTTATGAATTCATATTAAGAGTGCTGCAACAATTAGTAAGGATGAACTCATAGCTACCGATATCGAATGAAACCTGAATAACTTGAAGAACTTAAGAATTTATGCTTTCCAGTCAATATCTATATTTAGATCTAGCGCTAGATCTAGATAAGTAAATATATAGGTATATATGATTTATATATGCGGTGATGGTGCTGCGGTAGGGTTGTCACCTCACAGTAAGACGTTGTTCGGTTCGATTCTCAGCTAGAGCGTCTTCTGCGTGGAGACATGCATGAATGGGTGTACCTTCGTTGAAGGTTGTGCATCAGGGCTGGTAACTCAGCACGTAAAAATCAACTACCAATCATTAGCGGACCGGAGTTATGCTGTGGCGACCCCTAACCGGGAAAAGCCGAAAGACACAACATATGATTTACATATGATTATCTAAGCTTATGTTGACATTTGTATTCAGTGATGTTCAAAATAGACACATAATAAGTCAAAAACATGAATGTTGATGCAATATTACAAATGTGGGGGAAACAACCTCAGAGAATGCAAAACCTAGCACAAAAATGGATAAAAAACATTGCTTTATTTATTTATTTATATATATATTTTTGCAGGGGCCCTCACACCCCCTGCTAATTATATATAGTAACTCTGAGATAGCACAAAATCAATGAAAGGGAATATTTTCAAGCTCCAAGAATCATGTGATCACGCATTCATGTTGACCATCAGTTTAATCAGTTTAATCGACCAAAAGCAGATAACTAAACAGATGTCAACTAAACACAATATTGACTGAAGCATCTGCACTCCTTTATATATCTATATATCTTTCTGTGTATGTATAAATATATATTTCCCCTTGACATATATCATTTCTACAGTGTATAAGCATTGTAATCTACAACTGTTAAGACAATACCCTGAGATTTAAGGTCTCAACAGTCATGTTCATTTAAAAGCAGCACCAGACAAATTTCACTCTATTTACCTGGTTTCTTGCATTATATATAATTGTGTTAAAAGGAGTGCAAGATGTCTTATGCTATTTTGTTTCATTTACATACTTTCCAATAAGAAATGAGTGCATCTTTCAAAATTCTAAAATTAAATTTCACCCCTGACACTGCAAACTCATTGCATGCAAAATAGTCTGTCTTCCATTTCTTCCCAAAGGGGGAAAATCCTAACTACTTGACTATAACACTCATTTCCTTATGTTTAACTGCTTTATAGTACATAGAATGCCATGATTATGCTCTGAAAATGGGAAAAAGATTAGCTTGTTAAGTACATTTCTAATGCCAGAAGGAGCTTAGCAAGTTTTTGCTAAGCACCCCTAAACACTATTAAGATCATGGTAGGGATTCACAGGGGACAGTGTCAGCCAACACAGAACAGTGGCAGAAGGTAAACCAACTTTTAAAACCTGTTAGAACTTCACCCTGCCACACTTATAAACAATGGCAAAGCAAAACATCTACCAGATTTTAAAGCCATTAATTTTACAGAGGGCTCTTTGTTTTTGCCTGCTGTATGTTTGACAAAGCTAAGGGCTTTATTGACTTTCAAAGGCTTTGAAACCCAGTAAGACACTTTACTGTCCTACACACTTTTTTTTCTGTAATTAGTAGTGCGTGTAACAGATAAGCTTCTTGTACTACAAAGTATTAGGATTGTGCCACCAATTATAACCATTCATTACTTGTTCTGGACATTAATGCCACAATTCATTTCTTGAGCTCTGCTCTTGAAGTGACTTTCTTAGTGTCCATGTCTTGAATGTGTAATAATCTGTTTATGACCAGAGATATGATCATAATTCTATGTATGAAGCAAGCGAGTTTCAAACCATAGGACCCAACTCCATGGCATAGAGGGATACAGCTCTGACTGCGACCTAGGCAACTGTAGTTCGATAAGTGGTTTGGGTGCTCTTAAACAACATTTCTGACCTCTGACCTTAAGATGCATATATACTTTGACTGTCTCATCAGGATAATAAATATACTTGAACAAATACCTTAAAACAAGCAGGTATAACTTAATTTGCTGTAAGGCCCATGGTTAGAATTAAAGAATTGTGCCTAAGCTATCCTACCTAAAATCAAGTTATACTCGGAGATATGCAACCATTATGATACATAGCCGCTGGGATCGAGACATTTCCTACTTCACAGTAAGTGATTTTTCATAATGACTGGTTACCCATACACAGGCTGTTGATGATTCAAAGACACACTAACCTTGAGCAGGAAAAAGAAAAGCAATTCCATGGTTCACATTGGATGCTAATGGGGATATATGATATGGTAACGAACAACATTATTAAAATGGGTGCATCCACAAAAGTTATTCAGCGACATATGTGCATAGGTATGTGTATATATATATATATATATATATATATATATATATATATATATATATATATATATAGCTATAGATACAATGAAAAAGTATTTGCTCCCTTCCTGATTTCTTATTTCTTTGTATGTTTGTCACACTTAAATGTTTCAGATCATCAAACAAATTTAAATATTAGATGAAGATAACCCAAGTAAACACAAAATGCAGTTTTTAAGTGATGATTTTATTTATTAATGGAAAAAACTATTCAAATCTACATGGTCCTATGTGAAAAAGTAATTGTCCCCCGCCTTGTTAAATCATGAAGTAAATGTGGTTAATCACATTTTTGGGAAAGCTGAGTTCAATTTCACTAGCCACACCCAGGCCTGGTTACTGCCAGACCTACTGAATCAAGATATCACTTAAATAGAACCTGTCAGATAAAGTGAAGCAGGCCAAAAGACCCCAAAAAGGAAGACATTATGCTGCGATCTAAGGAAATTCCAGAACAGATGAGAAACAAAGTAATTGACATCTATCAGTCTGGAAAAGGTTACAAAGATATTTCTAAAGTGTTGGGACTCCAGCGAACCACAGTGAGAGCCATTATCCACAAATGAAGAAAACATGTAACAGTGGTAAACCTTCCCAGGAGTGGCCAGCCTACAAAAATTACCCCAAGAGTGCAGTGACGACTCATCCAAGAGGTCACAAAAGAACCCAGAACAGCATCTAGAGAGCTGCAGGCTGCACTGGCCTCAGTTAAGGTCAGTGTTCATGACTCAACCATAAGAAAGAGACTGGGCAAAAATGGCATGCATGGCAGAGTTCCAAGGCAAAAACCACTGCTGACCAAAAAGAACATAAAGGCTTATCTCACTTTTGCCAAAAAACATCTTGATGATCCCCAAAACTTTTGGGAAAATATTTTGTGGACTGTGGAAACAAAAGTTGAACTTTTTGGGAGATGTGCGTCCCATTACATCTGGCGTAAAAGTAACACAGCATTTCAGAAAAAGAACATCATGCCAACAGTCAAATGTGGTGGTGGTAGTGTGATGGACTGGGGCTGCTTTGCTGCTTCTGGACCTGGATGACTTGCTGTGATTGATGGAACCATGAATTCTTTTCTCTACCAAAAAATCCTGAAGGAGAATGTCTGGCCATCAGTTCGTGACCTCAAGCTGAAGCACACTTGGGTTCTGCAGCAGGACAATGATCCAAAACACATCAGCAAGTCCACCTCTGAATGGCTTAAAAAAAAACAAAACAAAGGTTTTGTAGTGGCCTAGTCAAAGTCCGGACTTGAATCCAATTGAGATGCTCTGGCACAAACTTAAAATGGTGGTTCATGCTCGTAAACCCTCCAATATGGCTGAATTAAAACAATTCTGCAAAGAAGAGTGGGCCAAAATTACTCAACAGTGATGTGAAAGACTCATCGCCAGTTATTGCAAATGCTTGATTGAAGTTGTTGCTGCTAAGGGTGGCACAACCAGTTATTAGGTTTATGGGGCAATTACTTTTTCACACAAGGCCATGTAGGTTTGGATAGTTTTTTTTCCTTAATAAATAAAATCATCACTCAAAAATTGCATTTTGTGTTTACTTGGGTTATTTTTGTCTAAAACTTATACTTGGTTGATGATCTGAAACATTTAAGAGTGACAAACATGCAAAAAAATAAGAAATCAGAAAGGGGAAAAATACTTTTCCATTGCACTGTATATAGATAGATAGATATGTTTTTACTGTGACTTGAGGTGATAGCTCCAGAGTTAATGACCACAGTAAAATCCTGGAGTTACGGGATGCAAATTTCAAAATAATGTATGGAGTAGGTGCAGCTTTAAAAACAATCTGTATATGTAACAGGTTGTGCTCAGCACAGGAAACCATGTTGTTGTATGTTGTCACCCTTGGTGATGCCATGTCATCCAACTGCACCTAAAATTTAATGCCATCCATGACACTGAACAATAATCCATTACTGAGCAAACAGAATCATCATTTAGCAGGGGGTCAAGATGTGCTGCTCTCAGATGCAGATGTGTTGGTTGTGTGGTGTACCTATCCCAGTAGATATGAAGATGTTTGAAGTTTTGAGACTACTAGCTACAGGGACCAATGAGGAACAAAGTGGGTGCATTCTAGGCATCTGCCTCCACAATACTGCACTTGTATTTTGACTGTACTGTACAGCATGTGGGGGAGCATATGTGGTTTCAAGTACCAGAGAGCCAATATTATGCAGGCTTTTTATGACATAGCCTGTTTTCCTGAAGTACTGGGGCCATACAATGTGCCTATGTAAGAAAGGCATGTACTGGAGAGCAGGGAAGAAAGTATGTTAACCACAAGGGTTGCCACTCCTTCAACTGCGAGGTAGTCTGTAGTGCACGGGGTATAATATGCAATGTGTCTGAAGACCAATCAGACAGCTCTCATGACATTCACACATGACACATGTCAAATCTATATAACTTGATTGTGTGGGGTGGTTTTACCCAGGGTCATTTTATTGGTGATGCTAGATACGCCCCGGAGTCATGGTTAATGATACACATCAGAAATCCCCCGACCATGGCAGAAACTGACTGTAACTACCCTCAGTCACAATGTTAGGTCATTGTTGAATGTATTTACACTGCTAAAGGCCTACTTCTGCTGTCTGGATATATCTTGGGTTGCCCTGCTGTATGACTCTGAAACATATAGTAACATATTTTCAGTCTGTGCTATTTTACATAACATTTCTTTACAGAAACAGTTGCAGCACAGCGGACATATTCAGGAAGAGGAAGGTCAACACTAAGCAGTGGAGGAGGAGGAGCCTGATGTGAAGCCTGTAAAGGAGTCAGCTGCAGGGGAAGTGCTATGTCAGGTGAATGCACGTACAATGCACTGACACACTAGGATGATGGCATAATCATAGCACTCAACCTTCCATCTCCAAAATGAGGAACACTAGCCCTCAAAATGTGGAACAAATGGGCAAAATGTGGAAAGCATACTAATGACATACTAACAGGTTCAACTAGGAGAGTCTTAGGATTGTTAAATATGCTGTTTTACTTACAAAAAAGATATTCTAATGAATTAATATGATTCATTTCTTCTATTTACCATGGATGTCTGTTAGAAAATTCCTAAAACTGAATGTGTGACAGACCCTTTCAATATGAAACTTCAAGGAACATGAACATTTTAATACCTGCAATGAGGTATGTCCCTCATAATTAGGTACGCTTGAGGGGCATGGGCATAAGGGCTAAGGTATTTACCTCAAAGACACAAGGTACAGGGTGTGATTATCACTTTTGAGAAATTATCTAAGCATAAAATGTCCAGGAAGGGCAGCTAGCCTAGTATTAATGGGCCAGACTAAAGCAATATGCAGAAAAGTAAAAGTGATGCACACACACCTTTACCCATGTTGTGCTCTTCCATGCATAAGCAACCCTAGTAGCAGAGTACAGTGAGCTGGCACAGTTATTATCATTTGTACAGGTGGTGAGGCCCATCGTATCAATTGTTATCCATGGTCAAATATGTGTGTGTGTGTGTGTGTGTGTGTGTGTGTGTGTGTGTGTGTGTGTGTGTGTGTGTGTGTGTGTGTGTTTGTGTGTGTGTGTGTTGGTATGGTTGAAAGTTAATTGGTCCTGTGGGAGTCACATATGGGTGACTACAATACACTGGCTACTGTAGGAAGCACCATCATCATTTTGTCTGTGTGTGTGCCGTGTGTGTGTATGTGTGTGTGTGTGTGTGTGTGTGTGTGTGTGTGTGTGTGTGTGTGTGTGTGTGTGTGTGTGTGTGCATGTGACTGTTTGTGGAGCTGAGCTTTGTGGATGAATGAGTGTATGTATATGCTGGGGCACAGCCTCAACAGATGCAGCACTATGGTTTGATCTTAGAGGCAGATCCAAGGCACCCACACCAGATGTGCATGCAGACCATGCATACCCTTATCCATGGGAGCACCTTCTTCTGTGAGTCTCACAAGCACTGTTCAGACCTTGTGTAGAGGAAGGAGTGCTGTGTGAATGTGGGTGATGGCCTGTAGTGTGCATCACTGTGGCACAAGCTCCTCTCCCCGGTGGATGTCCACCTCTTCTGCTACTTCCCTCAGCTCTGGATAGTGGAGAGGAAGTAGTGGCACTACATGTGCCTGACCATGGCTTCCCCTTCCACAGCAGCCCTCATCACTGGAAACAGATGTGGACTGGCCAAGTGAAGTGTGCTTACTACAGTGCCTGTGTGCAGAGGGTGACCTGCCCATTCAACATGTCCATGATGTGACACATGTAGGACTTGCACTGCCACAGGCTATCATGCACATCTTGTAAAACATCTACCATCTCAGCAAGGACTGTGACTTTTTTAGCCTTTCATTAATTTTGTATCCCGAAAAGACTTGAATCTGTCTCAGAATATTCCACAGCACTGAAATGTCCTTTTCTGGTTTTATTAGGTATAAAACTGCAAATAAAGCCAAATTTTCTTGACTATTATGCCAATTAGGTTTACCTTCATTACGCCGATCTCAATATGGTCGATCCCACATTCATGAATACCGAAGTGCAAACGTCCCAAACGTCGAATTCCACATATCCAAATGACAAAATCTTGCCCCCTTTTTGACCCATGGTAGCACTGGTGTGGAGGTGTGGCGCGGCCGTAAATGTCAAAATTTGACATTTATTCAACATTTTAAAAGTTTTGCTGTTCGTGAAAAAGGGGCGATGATGTGGCCGGTCGATCATATGTGACCGACAATATGAAGGTAAACCTGCCAATTATATCCTTGAATTTTTGAGTCCCTTATTTTCTTTGCCAATGGTTCTAAATATAATGAAAATAACAAAGGGGTTAAGAGGACACCCTGCCTGGTTCATCTGTTCAAACAAAACTTATCAGAGAGGAACCTCCCTACATTTGTGTTTTCACCTCTGATTCCTCATATATATTTTTAATCAGAATTTTATCAGAGAATGTAAATTCTTCCATTGCTCTACTCATAAAATCCCAGCTTACTCTTTCAAATGCTTTCTCTGCATCAAGACCTACAAAAACAGCAGTATGTTCTTACATTCTGCTTCCCTCTGGATCATCATTGTTCTACTAATGTTGTGAAATGTTTGCCTCCCCTCCAGAAAAACACAATGATTCATATCTATCAATGTTGATATCACCTTTGCCATTCTTTTAGCCATTATAGACATAAACACTTTATAATCATGGTTTAGAATTGAAACTGGCCTATATAAAGCTTGATCTGATGGGTCTTTACCATTTTTAGGTATTGCAGCCACCACCACCTTCTTCCATGATGTTGGTGCTTCTTCTCCTTTTAAAATACTGTTAAACAAAATCTTCCATTTCTTTATCATGTTCTTCCCTTCTAGCTTTCAAACTTCCACAGGAATATCATCCATTCCTGGGGACTTTTCTGTAGATTGGTTATACATCACCATTTTTTATCTCTTCTCCTATTCTAACTGTTAGTAAATGAGCCTCAACTACCCCTAACCTTGGCATATGTAATTCTTCCATAAATATTTCCATTTGCACTTTTCTTGATTTCCACATTTCTCTGGTTTATACATATTTTCACAAAATTTTTGAAATATTTGTAATATCTCTAGAGGATCTCTGGTTATTTTCCTTGTAATAAGCTCCCCAAGCTTAGCAACACCCCTTTCTAATTTCTGTTGCCTGAGCTGTTGTACTAAAAGTTTTTGTGTTCTGGGGTTATTATTTAAAAAAAAACAGTTGCATAACAACAATCTTTCTAAACTCATGCATGTTATCAAGATAGTCCCTTATTTTCTCTTTAGCACTCTGCAGTTGTGCCTCTACTTGCATTGTAAGATTCCCCTTTTTCTGCAATACTTTAACCTTTGTCAGTCCCACTAAACACTTCTTGTTACTTCTTAACCATATTTCTTTTTCTTTTATTTCCACCCTATTTTTAAACTCCACTTTAATTTTATCTCACTCCCTAGCTATATTTTCAGAAAAAAATTCTATCTTCTCTAATAACTCCCGAGTAATTTCCACTACCCATTCCTTAAATTCTTCTCTTTTTAACAGATAGGTTGGGAAGTGCCAGTGTCTCATTTTTATTTCATTACCTTGCATTTGTATTTTAATTATTATTGGCACGTGATCTGAAATAGTTATCGGATGCATATCAACACTTTCAATTAAATGCACATGTTCCTGTGAAATATAATTTCTTTCTAGCTAGCTCAGTTTCTGGACTTTGAGAAATAATATACACATTCTCTCTGAACTCCTACTACTGAATTCACACCAAATTCCTCATCTTCCATACCAAATATTTTCATAAATTTCTTCAAAAATTGGTATATTTCCCTTCTAGACCCCTCAGATACATCCTCACTGTTTGCAAATCAAATTCCTGTCTCCGCCTATAACTAAGATGAGAGCTGATCATTTCTCCCATATTTTTCTTAAGATCCATTATAGCAGTTTTAAATGGAATATAAATACATGCAGGTGTAATCCTCCTCCCTTGCCAGCAGCTCCTTGGTACAAGTCCACCAATATTATAATTTTCCCTCTTCTGTCATTATTGGAGCTCCTCTTGCAATTAATATAAGTATTCCTCTTTTTCCTTTGTCCCAGATATTCCACAGAATAGCTATCCTGAAATCTTTTCTTTATCAACTACACATGTTCAGTTCTTTCCAAATGTGTCTCCTGTAGCAATACTATTTGCACTCTGCAGTTTTAATATAGACCACTACTCTTTCTTTTTTTGCATATATCTGTGAGACAATTCACATTTAAGGCTAATATGGCAAGTGTCATTATGGAGAACAGCTTTTTTAATGTCGAGTTTCAGCTTTTATGTTAGATGAATATATTAATGTTTGGCAGGTTGATCTTTTATACAGCTGTTTCTTGTTATATCCATTTGAACGTATGTCTCCTTTTACAAAACTTTTTGATTTAATGCAAACTCTCAAGGAAAAAAAAAACAAACACACCCCCAACAATACCCCCAAAACTTATTCACTTAATACTAACACACAAAGCCATGTACTTCTTCAAATAATGAAATGTAACCCTTCTAATAGAAACAGTTGTCTCAGATTGACAGCTACACTCACAGACTTGCATTAACCTATGATGAAAGTTACCCATGTTAAGATGTATGGTACAGCCTGTGCTACTTCCACTACGTGCTGTCTGTTTTTGTCTTGTCTTTATTCCTTTCCAAATGTAGAAAACAGCTTGAATGCTTTCAGAAAACATTGAAAGAAAGAAGCAGTCTGTTTTTATTGCCCTCTTATCTGATTGTCTCCCTAGAGACATAAAAAACAGGCACACAGTTACCTTTCACTACACATATTGCAGTATGAAAATTTAAGTATTAGAGGGTAACTTTTCATTATATTCAGTGTTCTTTTATTTGTTTCCTCTTAAAACTTATTATTAGATCAAAACAAGGGCCATAATCCAGTCATTCCCCTATGCAGAAATGAGAAAAACTTATCTGTTTTTCTTATAGCACGCTGTTTTGTCCAGACACTCTTGTCTTTCTCAATTGCGGTGCCTACATTTCTTAAAAATGAACAAGAAGAAAGAAAGAAAGAAGAAGGAAAAAATATGGGCACCTGTTTATTTTAGTGTCCCTATTACACAAAAATAACTGAAAAAGCTTTACTTTATAGCATGTAGTATATGTCATGTATTACAAAAATATTGTTAGAACAACATTTTGTTTTACATACAGTTAACTCTTTTCTTCTTCTTCCCCTTTCCTAAATATTCTTCCAAACATTAGTTCATTACATCCAAGTGACTCCTCCAGGTGCATCTGCAGTTAACTCCTACTGATGCCTCTAGGCATCAAATATTGCTTGTTCATATTTGCATCAATAATTCCAAAGCCATGTTATGTACAAGGCTTTAAAAGATTTCCCCCAGATTTACAAAGACCTTTATAGTGTGCAGGATTAGTTTAAGAGCTATTTTCTGCAATTTGGCCGATGTGCGATCCACGAATGAGCTCCCGGGACGTGCATGTGAGCTCTTAGGCTAATCCTGCATGGACCGAGCTCCTGTATGCAAATTACCCTCATTTGCAGGTGAAAATCATGCAAACGAGGGTAATATGCGATCCAGGAAGCTGGCAGCTGTCCGTGCAGGATGAGTGCAGTATGCAGAAATGTACTCGGTTAGTAACTTGAGGAAGCATGTCAATGTCCAAGTAGAAGGCCATTGGCATTGAAAACTGTAAAAAAAATAAATAAATAAACAACATTTAATTTTCTTTTCGCCAATCTCGCCAGGTTAAGCATAGGGCAGCAATGTGCAAACAGGATCGGGGGTGGGGGGGTAATAAAATAAACCTAAAATAAGCATTCTAACTGAAATCAGTATTCTGCCATGCAAGTCAATGGCAGTCAGAAGACAAACTGGCCAGTGAGTAATGGTTGCTAAGGGGGGAGGCTCAGTGTGGGACATGTAACTATGCATTTACAGGCAATCCTATGCAAATGAGGGAAGGGTTAGTGAATCCCAGATTATCCCAGGGTGTGAGGCAGGTCCCAAGAGTGTAAAAGTATAAATAGCTGGGTTCAAGACTAGGATATAGGTGTCATCATGAGTGTGTGTGTCAGGCATACTGTAAGTGGATTGGAGACCTGTGGCTCGGGATTGCTCCTAGCTTAGCACAGCTAAGCTAGGGGTGTGTCTAAACCTGCCTAGCACTCTTTACAAAGTGCAAGTGGGTGTGTGTGCTGCGCACCGGGTTTTACAGGAAGAAAAGGGAAGTTAAACCAGGAAAAAGCAGCTCTGTGCACATTGGAGCACTCTGTTTGTGCGGCGCACACAGGCCTAAACAGGGAGGCAATGGGAAGGGAAAACAGCAGTAGGAAGGTAATCAAGGAGAACTAGCTGAGCTGCCAGGTGAAATGTATCAGAATCAACTAATCACACAGGAAGCAGACCAGCCCAGCCCAGCTCAGAACACCACTATAAACCAAGCAAACACCTACCCCCCCTGGTTTTTCCACACTCTACACCACCGTTGTATACAAGTGGGGAAATTTTAAAACCAAACCTACAAAATGAGAAGGGCTGCAGCAGGCAACATAGAACAAGTGCAAGAGGCTGTGGGTGCTGTGGATGTCAATGCTGCCGAACAACCCACAGTGAGGAGACAGAGAAGAGTGTACAGACCCAGGGTAACCTACCAGGGGCTACATGAGCTGGAGATAGTGGAGCGTTATAGGGTGTACAGAGACCTCCTACAGCAAATTACTGAGCTGTGCAGGCCACACCTGACACACCACACTGGCTGAGGGGAACCCATCACAGTGGATACCAAGGTATGTGTAGGCCTAAGTATAATAGCCACAGGTACCTCCCAAACTACAACTGGGGATAACATGGGCATCTCACAGGCATCAGCATCCAAAGTATTCCACCAGTTCTTGGATGCCATGTCAGCACATGCCAGTGAGCACGTATATTTCCTCAACACACGTGAGGTGCTGGCCCGCAATATGCATCTCTTCCACCAAATAGCTAACTACCCTCGGGTAGTGGGTGCTATAGACTGCACACACTTATGCATCAAAGCACCGCCCAGTTAGCAGAGTAGGGCCTACATCAACTGCAGGGGCATACCCTCCTTCAACTGCCAGGTCGTATGTGATGCCCAGGGCATTATACTGAATGTGTGTGCTGGCTGCCCTGGAAGCTATGACAATTCACACATATGGCAACTGATGCAGCTGTACCACAGATTTGCCGATGTGGACATCCCCTATGGTCACCTAGTGGGGGATGCTGGATACCCACTGGAGCCATGGCTGATGACACCCATCAGAAATGCACACACACCTGAACAACAACGTCATAATGATGCATACGCACAGGCCAGACATATAATAGAGCATGTGTTTGGGATGCTCATGTCACAGTTCTGGTGTCTGGACACATCCGGTGGAGTCCTGCAGTATTCACCAGCTACATGTACCCACATAGTAATGGTATGTGCTATGCTACACAATATGATCCCGTGGAAACAGCTGCAGTAGGAGCAGCATGGGGCAAGGCCACACAGCCCCCCACCAATGCCAAGGCCTGGACAGGTACAGAGTGACTCAGAGGAGGAACAACCTGAGCCTGGCCCAGTAGGCAGAAGGGGGTGTGCCCAGTATGCCCTGGCCTTGGCAAAGAGGCAACGCATAGCATATGTACTGACACAGTAGGGCCCCAGGGAATGACACCTCTCTCTGACTCGCACAGACAGTAAATGGGATTCCAAACATGACACTACCTGTGCCCAACCATATATAGGTAGGTAAACAAAGCTAGGATCTGTACTACACTGGTAAGCCCTAGCCAGCAGGATAGGTAAGACTACAAACTGAAATAGAATACCTGACATACCAGTACAGTCCTAGCAAATGTGTACAAGTGTCAGGTGCACCCTCCCATCCAACGTACACATAGAGTAACAATCAGGTGTGTCCCCACACCCCTGTGAAGAACCGTAGAAAAAGTCAGGTGTCCCCCCCTCCCCGCTATGCAGAAATGTAGCAACAGTCCGTGGCAAATGAGCGATGGATACCCTGCAGACACAGCATGCTACCTGTCGGTGTACAACAAAAGGTCAGCACTGCAGTACAAACAACCTGGGCGTGATCCACACATGCAACACAGATGGCCATACTAGGCATGCTCACACACTTAAGCACATGAAGGCCATGTCTGCAAACACCAGTGGACCAGACATATCTGGAAGTTGCAGTTCACAGTGTGAACACATGTCAGTATGCAATGCTCCTGCCTTGCACACATAGGAATACTGACAAATATGTAAGGACAACACACTATAGTAAGCCACAGATACATGGGCATAGATGTGTGGAAGAGGGTGACCGTGACAAGGAGCCATGCAGGCCTGTCCCAACTGGTACACAGCCAAAGGGTTCCAAACACATGAGGTGCAGATGTAACCCACTGCAGATACTAACCACCAGTACCTGTCAGCATGACAGACTATGTGGTGTACGTGCCAGCTGTGCAACAAGAATGTACAAGGAAGCAGCCACCTAGTAGCTGTGTACACGCACCTGTGACATATGACCCCATGTGTGCCTGTATGTGGCATGTCAACCCCTACATGAAAGGGGTATGGCCCATGCACACACTGCCCTCCCCATAGCAGTAGTATGACAAGCCTGCTGAGGTCATCCAATGTGAATTACACCTTTGGGAGAGCTATAGCTCAGTAATATGCATGGCGCGTCCCATAGCTAAATACTGCTGTAGTGCAGAGTAGTTAGGTAGTAGTACTAACCCCAGACCTGTCAATTGTGTGAGTGTGTGTTTATGTGCATGCCTGTCTGTCTCTGAATGTGTAGAGGTAAATGCTTGTTAGGCTACTCACACTCCGTACAATACATATATTCAACTTAGTCATGGCTGCTGATGCCACTCACCTAGAAGTACACCTCTGGGAACATGATAGCCCAGTAACTGCCATAGCGCACCCTGTAACTGTGTACTACTGTAGTGTGATAAACTAATTAGGTAGGTGTTCAAACCCCAGCCCTGGGAATGTGTGTCTGACTGAGTAGAGAGCAATGCTTTTTAGGCTACTCACACTCCATACAATACAAATACTCTACTTTGCCAAGGCTGCTGATGTCACTCACCTAGAAGTACACCTCTGGGAAATTGATAGCCCAGTAATTGCCATAGTGTGTCCTGTAGCTGCATACTGCTGCAGTGTGATAAACTAGTTAGGTAGGTGTTCAAACCCCAGCCCTGGAGATGTGTGGGAGTCTGTGTGTGTGTGTCCGACTGGGTAGAGAGCAATGCTTTTTAGGCTACTCACACTCCATACAATACAAATATTCTACTTTGCCAAGGCTGCTGATGTCACTCACCTAGAAGTTCACCTCTGGGAACATGATAACCCAGTAATCACCGTAGCACATCCTGTAACTGCATATTGTTGTAGTGTGATAAACTAACTAGGTAGGTGTTCGAACCCCAGCCCTGGAAATGTGTGTGTGTGTGTGTGTGTGTGTGTGTGTGTGTGTGTCTGACTGGTTAGAGAGCAATGCTTTTTAGGCTACTCACACTCCATGCAATACAAATACTCTACTTTGCCAAGGCTGCTGATGTCACTCACCTAGAAGTACACCTCCGGGAACTTGATTGCCCAGTAATCACTGTAGCACATCCTGTAACTGCATACTGCTGTAGTGTGATTTAGAATAGTGGTAGTGTTCCATCTCCATCCATACCAGTTCTGGACGTGATGTGTGTGTCTCATTGTCTGTGTATGGAGCAATGCATTATAGGCTACCCACTCGCAGTATATTACAAATGTCCTGCTGATGTCATTAATTGTGAAATACACCTTTAGGGAAGATGTACTTCAAATTAATAGCACAACAGGAAGTGTACTTGCTTTTGATGCAAAAGGCTGTGGGTTCTACTCCCACAGGGGGTGGATGCTGCCGTACTGAGAATGTCTTCTTTGGCAAACATACAGGCACTTTATTTATACTTCTGTGATGACTTGGTGGATAGCTACTGGGACTATGATGTATAGGATCCTGGGTTCGAGACTTGTATGGCTGTTTATTTTTGCCCTCGGTCAGATAGACTAGTACCTACCTATGAACCTATAATCAATGGGGTGGTGAAAGCCGACACACTCTGGCTAGGCTTATAAATGCCCTCGGGCAGATAGCCTAGTACCTACCTATGAACCTACCTATGAACCTAATAATTTCCGTGGCTCGTGATATAACTGTGTAGTGCTGTAGTGTAGTAAACTAGTTAGGTAGGGGTTCTACTCCCAGACATGACTGGTGTGTGTGTGTTTGTAACTCGTATCCTGTGTAGAGGTGGTTGTGAGTCTGTGGGCAATGTGGAGGGGTTTTGCTAATTTAATTTATGGTGGCCCTACAATATATCACAATGTCAACCATACAGGGATAACAGATGTAAATGGCTGACAGGGTGGGGTGCAAAGCCATACCTATACATGTGATATCAAGGCCTGCCAATCACAGTTAGCAATCCCACTGTGCCTTCACATGTGACTCACAATGGACATACCATGCCTGACAACATGGCCTGTATGGACAGATGACACTGACATCAGGAAATGCTGTTAGCATGCTAGCAATGTAGGTTCAGGGTAAATCTGCTGACCAGTACCAGTCCCTGCCACAGGTGGGCAAGACTGGCACATCTGATGATAAGCTGTGTTCACAGCATGGGCCAGTCACCCCAGGTACATTTCCACATGTCACTGTACATGCATGTGGGAGGTGTGCACATCCTAGACACCATCCAAGTTATGGACTAGGGAACACAGACATGGCAAGTGATGCACAGCATTGGCCACACACAATAGTCACCCAGGTAACTGGAAGACAGATGCAATACCCACCTGTGTGGCCCAATGCAAAAGCTACAGGCCTGTGCCACAATGCAGACCATTGTCATGTGGGCTGATGCCAAGGTATACCCATTGCCTACCCTTGTATAGCCTGCTGGCACTGTTGGCCACCACACACCTGTGCAGACATGCACCCATGCATGTCCGAACTGGACCCTGTTGTGTTGTATGGTGCGTATGTCCACATCCACATGCACTACTCCCCCCAGGGCACAGTGAAGCATGCCTCCTTATGTATGACACTCCCTCATACTCACTGCTCATATGACCTCAGTATCACCCATGTGGTGCTTGTCTTTCCTGCACATTAATGTGTTGTGGCAATCCCACTAGTGACGGGTTGCATTCCTGGCCCTGCCAAGTGTGTTAATGTGTGTGCGTCCCTGTGTGAGTGTGCCTGTGCTGATGCTGGCACCCGTTCATGAAGACAGGCACTTGTACATCACCTGCTGTACATCTACCATATCCCTGTTGCAGATGTCACTCACCATCACATATATGTTCTGAGTGCTCCCTAACAGATAACCCATGTGGTGCATCCAATAACAGCATCGAACTGTGATAGCACTACATAGCTGTCGGATGTTTGATACCCTGTGCTGGAAGGTGTGTGGCACAAACATGCATTGGTATTACCCTCCCAACCCTCCCTGACATGTATTTGCCTCTGTCTGCCTCCCCCACTCCTCTCTGGCAGATGTAGAGGGCCACACCTGCATTGCTTAGGCAGCAGTATGTGTATTTATCGTGATGCTCATGATCAGCTGATGGCTTCTGCATGAATTGCAGCCCTTCCCTAGCCGATTGCATGTGGAACAGGTGTGGTAACATTCCCATAGCCAATTGCATGTAAACGCACTCCAATACCTGGGAACATCCTGGTTGTGTTGGCCTTTGTCTGTCACTGTGAACAGGAGCTAGAACTGTCATTTGGCAAACAGCATTTCGGATGGGTTGGGGATTTACCTCTAACAACATACACTGTGGGAAGAGGGCAACAAACAGGAGGGGGATGTGCCTGACCTAACTACAAACTGTAAGTACTGCTATACTGCATATGGAGTAATGTTGGATTAACAGTGTTTGTCTGGATATGCCTGTCATACATGTCGCAATACCTGCCATGTCAGTTCAATGTATATCAGGAATCTCCATCTGCAGGCTCATCTGCAGACTGGGCAGTGCTGTGCCTTTGGTGTCATGTGTTAGCCACAATGCAGCTATCCATGGAATGCAGAAGGCAGTGTGAGGATTGCAGTCTGTTGATGGTGAAGGCCGTGACAGTTACTAACTACATATCCCTCATTGGACATATGTTGCAACAAATCCCGTTACAATGGTAGATTAATGAGGGTATCACAGCAACATGTCTATACTGGCCCTGTGTATGTGCTGTTAGCCACACCTCTGTCAACCTTTGTACATATGTCATGCATGAAGTGGTGCATACGTGCTGTACACCGTAAATAGTGTCATCATATCTGATAACACTTCAGTGATATATCAGAGTGCTACACGTGTCATGTACAGTAGGGGTTACACTTAACGCCATACCCTGGAAATCCTGTGGATTTTTGTACAGTACTGAGGTCTGTGTAGTGATGGTGAATGTCAGCAGTGTGTATTTTTAATATGTACTATGGCCTGTGTACAAACTGTGATAGATGTCATTGTTCTAGCTCCCCTTCTATCTGTTGTTACATGCTGCCCCACTGTATGATACCATTTTTCCTTACATGTGTGTAGGACCATACACACACATGTCCCATACCATAGACAGTCATCAGACCAGACTGTGTAGCAGCCCAGTATATGTAGGGTCATTCTGTGAGTGGCACATATGATGATGGCGTAGGACAGATAGTCCATATACTGTACTATTATGCTAGTGTACCATTTGTGGATGTGGCTGTGTTCACATTTGTTGTGGTTATGTACTGTCACACACATGTATCCTACCCTGTGCTGTGACATGGATGTTGAGCCTGCTATATATGCAGGTACTGTAGCGTGATAACCTTAGGATGTCTGTCAGTAGCCAATGGCACACATGTTATGAGCAGATGTCACCTTCCACACACACGGTGTCTGTGACAATCCCAATGACAGTAGCAAATGTCTATTAATATACCAGCTATACATACCAGACATCGCCTTGCACTACTACATTGGGACTATAGGGGCTGGAGTAGGGCTACACTCTATGACCAGGACATATGGTGGGACGATATGTACATGTACTTATCCAGATAGCCATAGATATATATATATATATATATATATATATATATATATATATATATATATATATATATATATCTGAGTACACGTGTAGTACTTCCAGTTACCACTGTCATGGTAACCACCCACTATGAATCCCTACATCATGTGGCCATATTCCTTGTACATTCCCTGTGTGATGGACATCCTTCCTGTGTGTGGGCATCAATGTTACAGACAGCAGGTAGCAATATCTCTTACAGGAGAATCTGCACACTCAGGGCAGCCACATATATGTAGGAGGATCGGGACATACAGACAGACTGTGAGTAGAGTGGTGCAATGCTTTGCATAGTACTGGTGTTACAGGGTGTGTGTGTGTGTGTGTGTGTGTGTGTGTGTGTGTGTGTGTGTGTGTGTGTGTGTGTGTGTGTGTGTGTGTGTGTGTGTGTGTGTGTGTGTGCACATACTAGTTTACCTTGGACTGCAGTCTGTCTGCATAGCTCACTACTGTGGGCCTATCCTCTAGCTGGACAGAGGTGTGCCTATCATGTGTTGTCTGTCCACCACACAAATCCTGTGTCGGATATTACACTGGCAGTGTGTGTGTTGAGTGCTAGCAGTACATGGCTATATCCATTTGTGTACCTGATGTTGTATTCCTGCATTAGGGTATGTTGCAACACATCCTGTAACACCAGCATGTTCCAGGGTGTGTAACTGCAATATTGCGGGTAGGGCCCTGTGTACCTGCCTTTGTCCACCACATATATGGCAGCCTTTGTCCTGCTGTGATACAGGTAGGGGTTGTTAGGTAATGGCCTATCATAACCTACTGCTAGCATTCCTACTATCATCAAAGTCATAGCGTGGACACCCACAACATTTGTTGGCCAGGGACCATATATGTGACAGATACATTGACATTACCACAAGTAATGAATGTCACGCTATGGTTTGACTACAGGGTGTAATTGGAGGCTGCTGAACTACATCTGATATTGTTGACTTTTACGTATCGTGCAGGCAAATCTGTTGTCAACTTTTGTATGAATTGAAGGGCTTAGCCTGGACACCATAGTATGTTATATATCCGCAATGTCTGCATCTACTGTTTTGTGTGGGCCTTGCATCCATCACTGGTTATATACATCAACAGCCATGTGCTGTCAGTAATGGTATACATTATTGTATGGTACACAAATAAAGGTTGTCTGTGTATACATACCTGTGTGTCGTGTCATGTCCTTTGAATTGTGAGTGAGTATATTTGCAATGTAAGTATCCCCTTTGTGGGTCTGGTTGCTACCCTACACATATCACAGGTACCGGATACAGGGCTTGTGGCTGGGGAGATACATTGCACCCAGTACGTCCACAGTACTGCTACACATGTATGGCTACTAATACCCTTTATCTGTGTATATGTGTATATACCCATATATCCCATACATCTTATATATATATATATATATATATATATATATATATATACATAGATATATATATATATATATATATATATATATATATATATATATATATATATATATATATATATATATATATATATACACCTGCACATGATTGGCAATGTATGGATGTGTGTGCATATCTGTACCGTTGTAATGTGTAGCCCTTCAACATAGTACATTCCCTGTGGTACAATGGCGTATCTGCATGATATGTTACAGATATTGGCCTGACATGTACAGGTGAAATGGATAACTGTTGGAGCATTGTAGCTGCGTTGTGGTGGGTCCTGCTGTCAAGTACTGCATGTGCTGGATATTGGATTGCACAGCATATCCATTAGGGCTGGGGGGGTACATAGTAGTAATTAGCAGGTGTCCCTCATTTGTGCCCCCAACCGCATTAACTGTGCTCATGGTCTGTTATGTAGTACGGAGTGGGCCAGGAGTCTGTTCCCATGTGGAAATCATATACACATGTCTATCTGTATAGATATATATATATATATATATATATATATATATATATATATATATATATATATATATATGGATTCCATTCACTTGATTGAAAACTCACGTCACTGAAAATGAAATTACTAGGATCACTTCACTGAAAGTTCACTTCACTGAAAACTCACTTGACTGAAGCTCATTTTGCTGAAAGTTATATATGGCCTTTTCCCTACTGTAGTGCGATCTTGGGGTTAGTATATATAGTAAGGGGGGTGTGGGAGTGCAGCCCCCCACATATATTAACTATATATTGTCTTTTGGAAACTGTTCTTTATTTGACTTGTAAGTATCACTCTGTATAGTGTACAATGTTTAAAATATGTGGGGGGCTATGCCGCCCACACCCCCCCTTACTATATATACTAACTCCAGGATCGCACTACAGTGGGGAAAAGGCCATATATAACTTTCAGTGAAATGAGTTTCAGTCAAGTGATATATATATATATATATATATATATATATATATATATATATATTTATGAATATCTGCATAAGTATATATGTTACACCCCCATGTATAGAGCGATAGAGCTATATTAGCTAGGTATATGTATCTATATATATATATATATATATATATATATATATATATATATATATATATATATATATGTGTACGTATGTAGCTATACATATATACATATATCTATGTGGATATATATACACTGAACATATTAATCTATCTATGTATGATTGCTGTTATATGGTTATTTGTGAGTCATACATACACATATATATACCTATAACTGTCTATCTCTCTGCATTTACAGATGTATAGCTGTCCATATGTCCATGCATGTTCAGCCTATATGTGTGGCCTGTACCTCATTCTCTTGGCAATTGACTTGGATGACCTTAGGACTGAGGTCAGTCATTCATGCTGACACGTACGTGTTTCAGACGTATCATCTCCAGCAATATATGTGTTCTATCACATATAACTGTGTAACTTGCAATGTTTGAAGTGTATTAGAGCAGGATATGATGGATATTCCTATATGTACCCACATTATGGTGCACTATGTCTGGGATTCATGCATTAAGAGGTTGTGTGGTGTGTTATTACTACATTCCCTGTGCTGTTGACTGATTGTGCTGGATGATACATATGTGGAATGTGTAGTTATGTACATCTGTCACGGCTTTATGGTAAATCACGTAATGTATGATGTGCAGTGTCCCGGATGTGGGCCTTCCAGAGGCTGTATAATGTGTTTCAGGGCAGGACACCGGCTGTCGAATACAAAGTGAGTTAGGGACATTTGAGCGGTCGTACGTGGGTGTGCGCAGGTTTGTGCAGAGCTAAGCAATGCTATCCTCGGGTTGCATTTCCTTACACTCAGCTAGCATCTACTTTGCTCAATCAGTGGAGGCAATGCTCACCCCCGTGCGAATACACGTACACACACTTAAATCTGTTTATCCACGTGTACTACTGCTGTTATGCGCTTACACATGCTTACTAGTGCCTTAGTCAGTATGACACTTTACATGTGCATTTAAGGCAGTACTCCTGTGCAAATATAAATGTTACTTAGTAGGTTATACAGCACAATGAAGTTAACATACGGATATCACATGGAATATAGGATGTGCTGCAGTGGGACTCGACCCGGGAAGCATGCATGTTAGGCGGATGTTATGGCCACTTCACTATTTTTGTTTTGCTTCGTTTGCATATGTCTACCATAATGACATACCCATGTTCCCTTCCCCAGCCCCCGAGCTCCACATACACAGCATCCATCCATTCCCCGGTTGCTAGCCCTGCCATACCACATCTCCACACATTTCCCTCTCTGCACGTCTTGGTACACCTCCAGTATACTGTCCCCACCCAAGCATCTGCAGGCTCTTCATCTGTTTAGTCCATGTACGTACCAGCTTTCCCTTGATCCTCCTCTGATACTGGTGGTGATATCGATGTGACCCACAACTGTTGGTTCATCCTGCTAGGGACAGACCTGTCATTGTGTCAAGAGTAGACCTAGCTGGTCTACAGTGTTCCTCCCACTGGTAGCATCCTGGCAGGGTATTGTGTAGCAGCGGTTTGCTAACACACCTGGCTAGCCTCATCTCCCGGTTCCACGGAACCAACGCCCCAGGTGTGACATACTATGCATGAAGCACGTTCACACACCCCCACCCATTATTCCCTTCGGTATTATGCAGGACTACTGTTCTCACAGAATGATTGGACAGGCACTGTTCTGTGCTACACATAGACTGCTCATAATACTGTGGATGAGCAATGGGCACATGTTCTGGTATTAATCTACACGCTTATATACATTTCCTATACTGTTGGATGCCTGTGCTGGATGATGTGTTTGTGATCACAGCAGCTGAATGTGTATCCACCATGGTTAGTGAAACTCACATCTACTATAGTGTGCAGGGTCGGGGGTTTGCAACCTGGCAGCGCAGATTATTTTGTTAATGGCCACAACAAAAGCTGTTGGCTAGAGAGTGACTACGGCACTGTAGAACATTTGTAGGTGAGTATGCACTTGTTTGTGCGAAGCACAGCATTACTGACCTCTGTTTGCAGCATCTTGCACTCAGTTAGCCTCTACATTGCTTCACCAGTGTAGTACTGGCATACCGGCAGCCAAACAGGCTTACACCCGCTTGCTCCCACATACACAAGCACAACGTCATGCATTTTGTTCACATCTGTCAACCGGGACACTCGGACTGTATGCTTGTCCATTGTCAGCGGTGGACCGGAGTGTAGAGCTCCACATTGACACCAGCTATGTATCCAAATTAATACTGGGGTGTTCACATTCATAAAGGGCAACAGACATAACATAGCTACGTCTCCCATTAATCATGTTTAGTTTACATTAAACTGTTGGTATTATCCATGCTTAGGTCAGGTTTACATGTCAGGTATGACTGTTGACAAAGGTCAGTGTAAGGTGAGGTTGGATTGCTGTTTCACAAGTCTGGATAGGTTACATGCAGGTATTCAGGGTAGGTGTAGTTATTCATTACCTGTGTGGTACAGTAGAGGTGAATAGCTAAGGAGCAGGCAAGTAGGTAGTGGGGGTGACATTGTAACTGTATAGTAACTGGTAGGTATAATTGGATGGGGAACAATAGGGAGGGTATGTCGGATGTTGGGATTTGTATGTGAGGCAGGACAAGAGGTGTCGGTATTACTAGTTGATGTAGTGGTATAGAGTGTGAGTTGGGTGGGAGGGTTTCACAAGGTGGTGATCTTGTGCTGCTCCAGGTGTGCTTGTGGTTTTCCTTCATGTGTTAGTTATATGTGTTCTGTGGGACAGCTGTGATACTACATGTGGGTTGAGGTTCCAGATACTGGCAACATAGTGGGGGATGTGGGTGTCACTTACGTGTACCCATAGACATTAACAGAAATGGAACAGGGACTGATAGGTACATGGTGTGCATGGGGCACAAAAGGGGGTGTTAGTAGGGGGGATTATCCAGGGATGTGCAAGATGGCTGCAGGGAAGATCCAGAGCTGGCCATGTTGTCTACGACAACAGCTGTGCATATGCACAGCATTTGCTATTTTCCTTGGACACTCACACCCCTGGGTGGGGATGAGGCCTGCAATAATACCTTGTGATGCCTATTACATCGGATTAAATGCCTACAGTGGGGTGTTGCGACCATGTGTTCATAGGTGTTGTGTAGTGGGTTATGCAGGTCGGGTCTGGCCACATAGGTGTTGTGTAGTGGGTTATGCAACAACACATATGGTTATACCCTACTTTGCCAAGTAAACTGGACTGGGCTGTGATGGGACCCATATCGGGAATGGCTGCCAGTTAGGCGTAAGCATGCCTGTCGACTGTACAGAATCCGCAGCCTGTCCAAAGTTTGCTTCATAATATTGGTGTATTCCTCTTACAATCTGCACCTGTCTGGCAAATAAATGGGAATTGACGCCATTAAATACAGACATGTAATTGGGTTTAAGACTCCACATCCAACAGAAGAGTCATGCTAATGCATAACCTATTATTCTATCAACTTTCTAAGGTTGTAAGTGGAATATGTGCTTTCTGTCCCTATTTGTCCCACCAACGATTTAAGTTCTGTCCAGTGATTTTGCTCCTAGAGGTTGAGAGTTATGGGCGTAAGCTCTGTCCAATTCGCAATATTACTTACATCCCCGGGGTGGTCCAAATACAACTGTGCCAGCCAACACCTGCACACCTAGGCCCATAATTGCATATCCATAGTTCCCCCACCTGCCCCTCCTCTACAGTACTCTCATCCTTACTGTGGGTTCAGGTGGGATCTAACCACACCACTACACACTGCCCACTCTCCACTTGTCAGGAACCATGTCGTATGTTGTCTCAACCCATGCGTCATCAGGCTTGCACAAACTACTGGTCCATGTATGCATACAGCGTGGTTAGATGAATCGTTACAGGGACTGACTCCGATGATCATTAATTTTTGGGGTGTCCCACAAGGGACATTGATGTCTTTGTTTCAAGATTAGACTTGGCAGGTCTCTGCCACTGGTAGTATTCTGCCTGTGGTCTGGGAAGCAGTGGTTTGTTTACTTGTATCATGCGTTTGGTGGGGGGGGGGTTGATGCTACGTGTTACACGTTTGTTGATTACCACGGCCTGTATATATATATATATATATATATATATATATATATATATATATATATATATATGCTGTTCTGAGGAGCTTTTCTCCCCAGGTCTCTGCTGTAAATTAGCCAAAAGCTCAGCCAGACTTACCCAGTTAACAGATGTGATTTAAATACATAATTCAATTAATATCCTAGCTATATATATATGTATATGTTCACACA